>NC_134105.1:57133787-57436818 GCF_040939455.1 Microcebus murinus | reverse complement strand
GCTGAGAAAAGTAGATAGCCACCTGTAGAAGACAGACACAGGATCTGCATCTCTCACCTCTCCTAAAAATCAACTCAGAGTGGATAACACACTTAAACCTAAGGCATGAAACTATAAGAATTCTAGAAGAAAATGTTGGAAAAACTCTCATAGATATTGGTCTAGCGAAAGAATTTATAAAGAAGAAATCATTCCCACTTAGAACTGGAACCAGACAAGGCTGCCCACTATCTCCACTTCTGTTCAACATAGTACTGGAAGTCTTGGCTACAGCAATCAGACAGGAAAATGGAATCAAAGGTATCCAAATAGGGGCAGAAGAGATCAAACTTTCACTGTTTGCTGATGATATGATATTGTATCTAGAAAACCCCAAGGATTCAACCAAGAAACTCCTGGAACTGATCAATGAATTTAGTAAAGTCTCAGGATACAAAATCAATACACAGAAATCAGAGGCATTCATATACGCCAACAACAATCTAATTGAGAACCAAATCAAAGACTCAATTCCCTTCACAATAGCAACAAAGAAATTAAAGTACCTAGGAATATACTTAACCAAGGACGTAAAAGACCTCTACAGGGAGAACTATGAAACACTGAGGAAGGAAATAGCAGAGGATGTAAACAGATGGAAATCCATACCATGCTCGTGGATTGGCAGACTCAATATCATCAAAATGTCTATACTACCCAAACTGATCTACAGATTCAATGCAATACCTATTAAAATCCCATCAGCATTCTTCACAGATATAGAAAAAATAATTTTATGCTTCGTATGGAACCAAAGAAGACCCCGAATATCAAGAGCAATTCTAGGCAACAAAAACAAAATGGGAGACATTAATATGCCAGATATCAAATTATACTACAAAGCTGTAGTAATTAAAACAATATGGTATTGGCACAAAAATAGGAATATTGACCAGTGGAACAGATGTGAGAATCCTGATATAAAACCATCCTCATATAGCCGTCTAATCTTTGACAAAGCAGACAAAAACATACGCTGGGGAAAAGAATCCCTCTTCAATAAATGGTGCTGGGAAAACTGGATAGCCACCTGTAGAAGGCTAAAACAGGACCCACACCTTTCACCTCTCACAAAAACCAACTCACGCTGGATAACAGACTTAAACCTAAGGTATGAAACTATTAGAACTCTAGAGGAAAAAGTTGGAAACACTCTCCTAGACATTGGCCTGGGCAAAGAGTTTATGAAGAAGTCCCCAAAGGCAATCACAGCAGCAACAAAAATAAATAAATGGGACATGATCAAACTACAAAGCTTCTGCACAGCCAAAGAAATAGTCATGAAAGTAAACAGACAACCTACAGAATGGGAGAAAATTTTTGCATCCTATGCATCCGATAAGGGACTGATAACTAGAATATACTTAGAACTCACGAAAATTAGGAAGAAAAAATCAAATAACCCCATTAAAAAGTGGGCAAAGGACTTGAACAGAAATTTTTCTAAAGAAGACAGAAGAATGGCCAACAAACATATGAAGAAATGCTCAACATCTCTAATCATCAGGGAAATGCAAATCAAAACCACAATGAGATATCACTTAGCCCCAGTGAGAATGGCCTTTATCAAAAAGTCTCCAAACAATAAATGCTGGCGTGGTTGCGGAGAGAGAGGAACACTCCTACACTGCTGGTGGGACTGCAAACTAGTTCAACCTCTGTGGAAAGCAATATGGAGATACCTTAAAGCGATACAAGTGAATCTACCATTTGATCCAGCAATCCCATTGCTGGGCATCTACCCAAATGATCCAATGACACTCTACAAAAAAGACACCTGCACTCAAATGTTTATAGCAGCACAATTCATAATTGCAAGGCTGTGGAAACAGCCCAAGTGCCCATCAATCCAAGAATGGATTAATAAAATGTGGTATATGTATACCATGGAGTACTATTCAGCTCTAAGAAACAACAGTGATATAGCACATCTTATATTTTCCTGGTTAGAGCTGGAACCCATACTATTAAGTGAATTTTCCCAAGAATGGAAAAACAAGCACCACATATACTCACCAGCAAACTGGTATTAACTGAGTAGCACCTAAGTGGACACATAGGTACTACAGTAATAGGGTATTGGGCAGGTGGGAGAAGATAGGGGGGTGGGTATATACATATATAATGAGTGAGATGTGCACCATCTGGGGGATGGTCATGCTGGAGACTCAAACTTGTGGGGGGAGGGGGAAATGGGCATTTATTGAAACCTCAAAATCTGTACCCCCATAATATGCCGAAATAAAAAAATAAAAAATAAAAAAAAATAAAAAAGACATTTGCACTCTAATGTTTATAGCAGTACAATTCACAACTGCAAAGATGTGGAAACAACCCAAGGACCCATGAATACATGAGTTGATTAATGAAATGTGGTATATGTATACCATGGAGTACTACTCAGCCACTACAAACAATGGTAATTTAGCACCTCTTATATTATCCTGGATAACGCTGGAGCCCATTCTACTAAGTGAAGTATCAGAAGAATGGAAAAACAAGCACCACATATACTCACCATCAAATTGGTATTAACTGATCAACACTTATGGGCATACGTAATAGTAACATTCACTGTGTGTTGGGCAGATGAGAGTGGGGAAGAGGAGATAGGTATATTCAAACCTAATGGGTGTGGTGTGCACTGGCCGGGGGATGGACAGGCTTGAAATCTGAGTCAGGTGTGGCAAAGGCAATATATGTAACCTAAACATCCGTATTCCTGTAATATGCTGAAATAAAAAAAGAAAATTAATGTATCAAATAAAAAAAGTAAGCATTAAAAATAAAAGCAAGTACAATATAGCAAATGTTGGAGGGATTGGAAGAAATAGCTCAGAAGAAATGGAGAAGCCAGCACATATAAAGTCTTGTAAGGCATGGTAAGCAGTTTATATTACATTCTACTTGCAACAGAGAACCACTGACTGTTTTGAGCTAATGATATGATAAAGAAAGCAAAAATGCAGATAATAGTAATCATTATTATTAATAATTAGAAGGAGAAAACACTAAGGAAAAGGAGAGTTCATTATCTGAAGAGGGAGATGAATGTTGATATTTTGAGAAGAAAACGTGAATATTGTCTGTCATTGGAAAATTACATTTGATAAGGAAATGTAGCATGCTGTGCAATATTGAATGCCCATTTATGACATTGTATTATGTATTTTAAGTGGCAAAAGTTAGCAGGATTATATTATTCATTCAGCATCTCAGACACAGGTGCAGAGTAGGCTAATACTTAGAATTAATTTAGACTTGATGCTTCCAAGTGAGTATAACGGGAAGAAAAAGGTGCAAGGAAGTTTGAGATTTGTAAGTGAGTGATCATGGTGCCGACTTATGAATTGTAAATGGTAAGGTAGAGGTGAGGACATAAGTTGAAAATCATAAATGTACTGTAGGTCCTGAAGAAATGTTGGAGACTACTTGAGTAGATGAGTGAGAATAAAATAATTTGTTGATTAAATGTAGAATAGAATACTGGAACCATAGATTTGGCAGATGTTATTATTTTTTAGGATAAAAAGCAGAAGGTCAGTGAGCAGGGGAGTGCTTGCTGGGGTGAAGGAAAAGGTCACTGATGTTAAGTATTTTAAGAATTTGAGGGGGCAGGAATGGATCATATACTGTGTCAGCATGGATGTTAAAATAGCCAAGGATGGCAATAGTAATAGTAGGTGTCACAGAACAGTTGGATTTATGATGGCTGGGGTTTGAACAGATAGGTATAAGAGATGTTTATAGAAATAAGGAGAAAAAAGTTCCAAGTAGAAGTTTAGGTGAATTGATTGGAAGCCAATTCCTGGGCAAGTAGGGAAAGATTATTATTAAGAAAGATAAGAGGTTAAACCACTTAACCTCACTTGATTTTGAATCTCTCACATACAAAGCAAGATTATTGGGAGAAGGTCTTGACTAGGAACTTTTCAGATGGAATTGGTTTTTATTTTCAGTAAATATCAAGGAGGTATGTATGCATTCATGGCTCTATGCCTTGGACAGTAGTTATGTGTTTGAACTACTTTGTCCCGCTTTTTAGTTGGAAATGACTTTCAAACATGGAAGAATGATAAAAAATATATACGATTACATAAAACTGTTCATTATAGTTTATTTAGAGTAATTTATTCTTACTACTCTCTTAAATATTGAGACAGGCATGCTTGAGATTCACTCAGAATGATGGAATCAGCCACAAAAATAAATTTACTATTATCATAAATTACATTATTTGGTTTTGGAATGTTAAATAAACCTTGTATTTCTGGGATAAACTTCACTGGATCATGATGTATTATTCATATACTGTTGGATTCAATTTGATAACATTTGGTTTAGAATATTTGCATCTATGTTCATCAGGGACATTGGCCTGTAGTTTTCGTTTTTTGTAATAATTGTATCTGGTCTTGAAATCAGGGTAATGTTGACTCCATAGAATGAGATAGAAATACTTCTTCCTTCCATCAATTCTGGAAGAGACTGAACAGAATTGATATTGTTTATTGCATATATAAATGTTGGTTGGAAATTACCAGTGAATACATGAGTAGTGTTTTTTTATTAATTTAATTTTATTTTATCATATATTATGGGGGTACAAATATTGTTAGGGTTACATATATTGCCCCTGCCATTCCTCCCCCCACCCCCTGCCTTACCAAAACATCAACCGTGTCCTACCCCCAGGTGGTGCACATCACACCTAATTCTTCTCCTCCTCCCCCCTCCCATCTGCCCACCACCCGATAAAACTTTGTTTGTTTTTTCTTTTTATTGACCTTTGGGTTACATTGTATATCTTTGCCTTTCCTTAGGAAGGGTTAGAGCTATTCCCTCCAGTAGTGTTTTCATTGTGAGGTTTTTAACTACAAATTTAACTTAGTTAGAAAAGTTTGAGCTATTTAGGATACATATTCTTTCTTGAATGATTTTGTCAGTTTGTCATTCAAAGAATTAATCCATTTTATCTCAGTTGTCAAAATAAAGTTGTGCATAACATTCCCTTATTCTCCTTTTAATATTTATAGAATTTGCAGTAATATCACCATTCCCATAACTCATATTGAGAATTGGTACCCTTTCTTTTTTCCTCATAAGTCTGGCTAGAAATTTCGTAATTTTATTGAGCTTCTCAATGAACGAGCTTTAGTTTCATTAATTTTTTTTCTTTTTTCTTTTATTTATTTCAGCATATTATGGGGGTGCAAATGTTTAGGTTACATGTGTTGCCTTTCCCCCCTTTAGCTTCATTAATTTTTCTTTTTTTTTTTCTCTTTCCTATTTCTCAGATTCTTGCTTTAATCTTTATTATTTATTTTCCCTGTTAATTTTTAATTTAATATTTTCCTTAATTTCTTAAGATAGAAGGCAAGATCATTAACTGCATATAATTCTTTTTTTCTAATATTGATATTTTCTAATATTATCTATAAATCTCCTTCTATGCAGTATTCTACATTTACAAATTCTACTCTTACAAATTCTTTGATGTTATGTGTTCATTTTAATTGAGTGAAAATACTTTCTATCATCCCTTTTAAGTTTTGTTTGATTTATGTGTTATTTAGAAGTATATTATTTAGTTTCCAAGTATTAGGGACATTTGAATACTCCTTTTATTGATTTTTGCTTTAAATTTATTGCAGATGTAAATAGATTTTGTGTAACTTCAATGCTTTTCATTGATACTGTTTTTATGACCCAGAAAATAGTGTACTTTGGAAAATAATTTGCGTACACTTATAATGAATGCTCTCTGATGTTGTTGGGAAGAGTGTTCTATGATGTTTACTAGGTCAATTTTGTGAAAACTGTTGTTTAAATTTTTTATATTCTTCCTGATTTTGGATCTAAGTGTTCTATCAATTTTTGAGAGAGGAATCTTGAAAGCTCCAATCATATCCTTGGATATGCCAATTTCTATTGTAGTTCTATTAGTTTTTTTTTTTTTTTTTTTTTTTTGAGACAGAGTCTCGCTTTGTTGCCCAGGCTAGAGTGAGTGCCGTGGCGTCAGCCTAGCTCACAGCAACCTCAAACTCCTGGGCTCGAGTGATCCTTCTGCCTCAGCCTCCCGGGTAGCTGGGACTACAGGCATGCGCCACCATGCCCGGCTAATTTTTTTTATATATATATCAGTTGGCCAATTAATTTCTTTCTATTTTATAGTAGAGACGGGGTCTCGCTCTTGCTCAGGCTGGTTTTGAACTCCTGACCTTGAGCAATCCGCCCGCCTCGGCCTCCCAAGAGCTAGGATTACAGGCGTGAGCCACAGCGCCCGGCCTCTATTAGTTTTTGATTCACATATTTTGAAGCTCTGTTAGGTACATTCATGTGTAGGTTTGTTATTCTTGATGATATGATATTTCAGCTTTATGAAATGGCCTTCTTTACCCATTGTTTTAGTTTTGTATTGATGCTATACAAATTTGCTTTGCAAATTAACAAAATATTTAGTGGCTTAATACAACACAAATTTATTATCTGTTCTGTACGTTAGAAGTCTGATACATGTCTCTTTGGCATAAAATTAAGGTAGCAGTGCTATGTTCCTTTCTGGTGCCTCCATTGTAAAATCTATATTCTTTCCTTATTCAACTTCTAGAGCCACCCCATGTTCCTTGGCTTATGGCCAACTTCCTCTATTTTCAAAATCAGCAACATTTTATCTCTGTTGCCATTTTTCTATAGTCACACCATCCCCTGACTGCAGCCAGATAAGTTCTCTGATTTTAAGAACACATGATTATCCAAGATAACCTCTCTGTCTCAAGGTCTTTAACTTAATCACCTCTACAAAATCCCTTTTGTCATCTAAGGTAACATTTCACAATGTTCTATGATTAGGGCATGGACATATTTTGGAGGGTGGCATTAGTCTGCCTATGATATCCTTGACAATATTTATTGCTCTGAAATCTAATTTGCTTAATGTTAATATAGGCACCCCAGCTTTATTTTGCTTAGTACAAACATGGCATATCTTTTTTCATTATTTTATTTGTGTATTTATATTTAAAGTTTGTTTCTTATAGGCAATATATAGTTGGTTCTTGCTATTTAATGCAATCTGACAACCTTTCCTTTTAACTAGGGTGTTTAGGACATTTATATTTAATATGATTATTTGTATTTGATTATGATTAAATATACTATCTGGCTCTTTTGTTTTGTTTTGCTTCTAGTTTGCTTTTGTTTTTGATACACTGATAAGAGTTTTATACTGCTTTGTCTTTTATTTGTGATTTTTATTTTCTATTTGCCTTATCCTTTTTTTCTTTCTTTTGAACTGAATATTTTTATTTTATTTCATTTCACTTTTACTTTATTAGTTAAAACTCATTTTGTTTTTTCAATGGTTGCTTCATGATTTATAATATACATCTATATTTTATCACAGCCTGCCTTCAAGTGCTATTTACCATTTTACATAAAGTAGAATATTTACAGCATTATACCTCCTTTTATTTTTTTCTGGTCTTTGTAATACTTAAACTTCTACATATGTTTTAAACCCCACATAGCATCATTATTATCCTTCCAGGCATCCTCAAACTATGGCCCATGGGCCACATGCGGGTGTTTTTGCCCATTCATTTTTTACTTCAAAATAAGATGTGGGCAGTGTGCATAGGAATTTGTTCATACTTTTTTAAAACTATAGTCCAGCCCTCCAATGGTCTGAGGTACAGTGAACTGGCACCCTGTTTAAAAAGTTTGAAGACCCCTGTTTTAAACCATCAGTGTCTTATAAAAATGTTATATAATTTTTAAAAATCTTGTATATTACTCATATAATTACTGTTTCTCTTGCTCTTAATTCTTTTTGTGTAGATTGGCATTCCCATTTTGTGTTATTTTACCTTCTACTTAAAGGATTTCCTTTAACATTTCTTGTAGTGCATGTCTGTCAGTGATGAATTCTTTTAGCTTTCAATGTCAAAAATAATCCTTATTTCACCTTCAATATTTTCCTCAGCTTAAAATTCTAGGTTAATTTTTATCTCTCAATATACTAAAATTGTTGTTCTAGTGCCTCTAACTTGTTTTATTTCCAGTGAAAAGTGTGCTATTATTCTCACCCTGACCCCTTCCCCTGATAGAAATGTATCGCTTTTTTTCCTTTTCTTTTTCTTTTTTTCTTTTTTTGGGGGGATGCTTTTAAGATTTTTTTCTTTTTCTCTCATTTTGAGATATTTAACTCTGATACGCCTTGCTGTAGTTTATTTATTTTGTCTATTTATAAATTTGGGATTTATTATAGGTGTAAGTTTGTAATTCTCATCAAAATTTGAAAAATTATCTTCACTATTAAAATTTTTTTATTACCCTTTTTAATTTATTCACTTTTATATGGTTTCTATTGCTATCTCATGAAGTTTACTGGTCTTGCCTTCTGTAATGTCTAGCATGCCACTAATCCCATTCTATGTATTTTTTTAAATCTCAGACATTGCAGTTTTAACCTCAGATGTACAATTTGTATCTTTTTTATGCATTTCATTTCTCTACTTAATATTGAACTATATATAATTGAGTAGTTTTGTATATAGTTAACTGTTTTAACAAATTTGAATTCTAATTCTAATATCCACTTCACTTCTAGGTCATTTCAAATGTTTGATGTTTTATCTCACTCTGTGTTCTATTTTCTGCTTCTTTGCATACTTGGTGATTTTGACTGGATACCAGATATGTGAATTTTACATTTTTCTGTGCTGAATATTTTTGTATTTCTTTAAATATTCTTGAACTTTGTTTTGGGACACATTTGACTTACTAAGAATAGTTTATTCTTCTTAAATGCTGCTTTTAAGCTTTGTTATGTGGAATAGTGTTAAGACGAGGTGTCAATGTATGTGTGTGTTTTTGATTTGTTTTTCTATAACAGAATACAACAGACTGGATAATTTGGAAAATTAAAAAAAAAAAGAAATTTATTTCTTACAATTATGAAGGCTGTACATCTAGTGAGGGACTTCCTGCTGCATCATCCCATGGCAGAAAGTGGAAGAGCAAGAGAGATGCAGAGGGTTAGGGGGATGGGGGCTGAACTCATTCTTTTATCAGGAACTTGCTCTTATGTTAACTAATGTACTCCTGCGGTAACAGCAATAATCTGTGCATGAAGACAGAGCCCTTATGACCTAATCAGCTCCCTAAGGTCTCAGTTTTCAACACCGTTGCATTTGAGATAAAGTTTCTAACACATGAACTTTAGCACAAAAGTCACATTCAGATCGTAACGCTAGGGAATTATTTCCAACTACTGAGGAAAGACTTTTCCAAATTATCTACCCAATAGTCTGTGAAACAACAAGGCTGTTTTATCTGGCTAGACAGGGAACATCCTCTGTTCTTGGCCCCATGTGAGCATTCAGCATTGTTCTTTCTAATCCTTTGTTTGACTTTCTCTGAGTAGTTTCCTCACCTGTATCACCCGCATACAGTGATCAGTACTCTGTTGAATAAACAAGGTCCCTCTGCAGATGGACATACACATACTTTCCTCTGTGTATCTATCCTCTTCTCTTATGCTTTGTCTTGCAAACTCTAGCTACCTTGGTCTCTCCCCACTCTCAGCGATGTTTAAGCAGCTATGGGAGTCCCTAGGCTCTACATAGGTTTCCCACCCCTGCCTTGTGGCCTGAATACTCTCTTAGCTGAGAAATTGTAGGACTACCCTCTACTGATTTCCATCAGTCATGGATTACAATAATAAATTGCCTGATACAGAATGTCTTAATATTATGACATGTGTATTTCATATTTAAAATTGGGACTCTTCAGGTAGGAGTGTAAATCATGTCCTAGTTACTTTATTTTGTCCATAAATGGAAGTCTCATTGATTTGCTTTTGCTGTTAGTGAATATTCTCAAATTGACTTCCTTCAGATTTCTCCTCACATTTAATAAGTTTGGAGTGGGATTGGGAAATTAGGAAAAAGAGCTCTGTTTATGCTTTTTGAAAAATCTATTGTACATCAAATAAGAAAATTATTAAAATATGTTTTACTAGTCATAATTAAAATGACCACACAAAAAGAACAATGCTTTGTCTATAGCTTACCCTAGCAAAGGCAGTTTTGGTTGTTTTCCCCCAAGGGAATCCCTCATTTGTGGGTTGATCTAGTGCAGGGGTCCTCAAACTTTTTAAACAGGGGGACAGTTCACTGTCCCTCAGACTGTTGGAGGGCCATTGGAGAGTGTGGTGCACATTCCACACATGCGCACTGTGGGCCCGGGAGGAGTAGGCTGCTAAGCAGGACAGGCAGCAGCAGCAAAAACACATGGCGGGCCGCATAAATGTCCTCGGCTGGCTGCATGTGGCCCACGGGCCATAGTTTGAGGACCCCTGATCTAGTGCACCCTATTGTAAATTGTCAGTTTCAGAAAAATATTCTCTCTTTTTCTTTAAAAGATTCCTGCACCTCTGAAGTTTATATTGCAGTGTTTATTTTTTCACCCCCTGCTTTGCTATTGTCTGTGAAACTCAGTGCTGTTTACTCATTGAAAATTCAAGCACATTTCTGCCTTAATTCATGTTATAAGTCTATAAACATCTATATGGATGAGTCATACAACACTATATCTTAGTCATTCCCTAACCTCTTTATTTTCAATGGCTTTCATTCTATCTCAGGATTTTGGTCAGACTCTTGATCTTATTAATGTCAGAAATTGCAGTGCCTCTATAATCTTAGGCATCTCAATTCCAATTCCATTTTGGGGCTCAAATATTGTTGTTTTTTCCCTTACCAACTTCTACCTGTTTTCACTTTTCTCTTTTTCTAGCTAATATTCCAAAATTTATTATAATAATCAATCCCTTACAATATTATAATTTCTACTGACTATCTCTCCTGTAGGAAAGATTTGGAAGACACCATATCTAGATGAACTCATTACTTAGTTTCTTCACACCCACCCTCATGAAGCTGAACATTGATATAGATAATCATACACAACAAAATAGAGGTCAATATAAATTTATGACTGTATACTCAGAGAGAGTCTCTCTACTGTCAATAATTCTTAACTTCTATCTAGTAATTATTTTCTTGAATGCTCCCTATAGATTATTTTAAACCTTCTTACTCTTCAAGCCATCTACAGCTCTTCCTAGTCTCTCTACTATTCAACACTCCTCAATTTATTTCATATTATTTATAAACATTTTGTATTTCCTTTCTGGAATACCCACCCCATCTTCAATTGATTGTTTTCAATGTGGTTGTTTTCTTTCAAACTTCAGGTTACAGCTTAAATGGCACTTCCATAGAGAGTTCTTCCCTGATATTCAATCTGAAAAAAAATCCCCATTCATAACTACAAAATTAATTTTGTCCTTTTCTGGCACATATCATACTTTCTCATTATACACTGAACTATGTTTCACTTGTATATTGCCTATTCCCACATAACTCCATGAAGACAGGGCCTATGACAATATTGTTAACCATTGTATAATGAGAGATTTGTATAGAACACAGCAAATAGCCCAAGCTTAATAAAAAATATTTATTGAATAATTAAAGGAAAAGCATTGAAATAACTGAAAGAGTATGGATTTTGATTTGGCATTAGTGAAGAAAAATTAGGGCTGTGTATTTTCAAAGCTATTATCAAATATTAATATTAGCTAACATTTATTGAATGTCTAAAATATGCCACACAAGCACATAGGTTAATGTATACTTAAGTAAGCCAAATCATACCTATTTTTCTAATGGAAAAAAAATGAGATTCAGTTAGACTAAGCTATGTGCCAAATTGACCAACTTGTAAATAACAATCTCTAAGTCTATGCAGTTCCAAGACCTGCCTATTATACCACAGTATGACAATTTATGTAGATTAGGCATTGTGTATCCAAAATTGTTAATTTCTCTGATGAGTCTCCTTGTACTATTGCAGCTAAATTGAGGTCCAGAGAGATGAAGTGCCTTACTGAATGCCATAAGATTAACAAATAAAATTCAAGGCCTCTGAACATCCAATGCAGTGTGTTTATCTCCTCTATGTGGAAACACAAATACCAGTTAAAACAATAGCCAATCATTCTAGAAAATCTTAGTATCTTATCTTGTTCAAGCAGGAGGTCTACAAACAATTTACACTATTGTAAAAGAGTTTTCTTCCTCCTTAGAGGGATTAGGCTTCTTCAGTGTTTAGGTTTTTAAAAGGTGTTATATTAGTCTTTGTAATTTGACACGTTTGAAGTACAAATATAATAATATCCAGGCAGTTTGCAAGAAATATGTGTTCTAATTAATGATTACTTTCTATGTCCTTCAAATTTTCCTCATCAAATTCTTTTATCCTGTAGGAAAATATATTATTAAATAGATATTTTTAGATGTGTAGGCTTTGCTTCATTTGTAAATCTGAAAACTATTCTAAAAGCAGGATGAAAGGAAGAAGCAAGACTAAATTATAGCTGAAAGCTATCTAACCAGATTTTACATGATAAAAATATTCTGTTTCCCTAGCATATTTACATTGTTCTGAAAAGTTTATTGTTATTATATCTACTATAACTGGCATATTGTATGTGTTAGCAAAGGGATTTTGATTTTAAAAAGTTTCAGGAAACTCAATAACAAAAACAAAAATGATGTCAACAATAATAATAGTAATAAAGATATAATATTTATTGAGGGAATAATAATCTGATCATCTTTTTAATGTCCTATCTCATTTAATCTTCACAATAACCTAATACTAAAAAGAAATACCTTTGTCATCCCATTTCTCTAATAAGAAAATTGCATTTCAGAGATTTTAAATAACACCTATGACTTCCTAGATGATAAGGAAAGAGCCAGTATTCTGACCTAGATATTCCTGACTGTCAAGTCCACGAACTCAATTAAGACAATAAAATGGATCATTAAAATGATGTCTTTGGAAAGGGAAATATTTTTTCAAAACTGTTCAAATATGCTTCAAAAATTCCCCTGTGTTTCTTGAGGGGTTGAGATTCATTGCCCTACATGAAAAGCTTCTTAAGTATGTTCAAATAAGAACAAAGTACGTTATGCGAGTCCCCTTCAAATCTAATAAACACCATTTTATATTCTGGATCAAAAATTTATGTCAACTTGCTTGAGCTGTACATGGAGGATTGTTGAAGTGGGTTGGAGGGAAAGAGTATTTCAAACAGAAAGGGAGTCATGGAGGGTATAGAGACAGGGGTGCCTTTGTTAACTTGAAAGTAATTCAATGTGATTAAAGCTTGTGATGTGAAGGGGTGGGATCTCGCTCACCTGATAACCTTTGCAAAAGCATTATCATTTCTTCTTAGGGATCCCTATCATTCAATTTCCCCATCTGTGAAGTAATTTTTACCTTGAAATATAATAAATCTTACACTACAGGGTCGATGTGAAAATTGGGTGTTTCAAGTGTACTATTATTTAAGCAGGAACTTAATAAATAATGGTTATGTGGCTGCAAGAAAGGGTGGATGGGAGGATGTGGTAAAACACAAGCCTCACATGTAGGCATGAACAAAATTGTGAGGAAACAAAGGAAATTGTGTCATATTAGGATTTTAAAATTAATTTCGAATATGATTCCTATTTTAAAAATCAGAATTAAAACCACAAGAAAGAATTCACAGTGAAAACAAATGTATGATTGCATCTGTGTTTTAGATAAATCACTATTGCATGACTGTAGCGTCAGATCTAAGACAGATCTGATGATTCCGGAAGACATAGAATCATAGAAACAGTGTGTGCAAACTACCTTAATAATTCTAACATGACATTATTAGGGTCAAAAAAAAAAAGTCAACATCTTAGGGATAGAAGGACTGCATTCAAGGTCATGGTCAACCATTGGATGTGAGTATGGAATGAAAGTAGTAACCGTCAAATTCAGGTTTCTGGCTTTGGTGTCATTGAACTGTCATTTAGATACTAAGGCTTAGGAAAAGAACAGTGAATTAATCGTTGCCCATGATGAGATTATAAAAATCAGGAAACAAGGTGGCAAGGGCAGGAAGCTGCTCTTCATTTATAATAAAAACTTCAAATACTTTTGCTTTAGAAAGAAACATTCTAAAGAGCAAAATATCTCATTTCCCATGGATGCCTTTCAATCCACGATAAATATAAAGACAAGTCACACCCATAATATAATTATAAATGGAATAAGAAATGAAATCATACTTACTGAATTTATGTGAGACTTATTTACTTAAACCCTATATTATTTTCCTTGAAGCTAAGAAAGTTGGAGAGTTCAAAACAGGAATTTATTATGGTGATTAAAGGGACATGTTTTGCTTTGCCTTTATGATGTGGGAAACACCTGTAATCCTTTGAAGTACATCATGACACAGGCAACCAACTCTGCTAAATGTACGAAAACGTAATCCCTTCATTTGTTTCATAAAATATTCAAGAATTTTAATCTCTATTCATAAAGAAGTTTTTCCTAGAACAATAAGAATGCAGTTAATTCCAAAAATTAAAGTGAAAAATTCTGAGATACATTACATTATGATTATACTGAAGGAGAATAACCTTAATATTTAAGGTCCTGGGAACTCTGCCATGCAAAAGGATTTGAGAACTTATATTTGCTCAAACATTTAATTTTCCATTTAGAATACTTAAAGCATTTATCAAAAAAGTTGAGCTAAAGTTTGTAATTTTTATTATTCAATCAATTAAAAATTTCAGTTGTAAATAACAGAAAATTGAATCCAAACTGGTTTAAGGAAAATGATTTTGGTAAACTCACAGTTTATGAAACTGAACAGTATAGGGCTGGATGTGGCTTTGGGAACAGCTAAATTCAGAATTGCTTCTTCTGGTGCAATTCAAATCTGGTGTCCAGAAATGAGACCAACTTCATCGAAAACGCCTGAGTTGAGATTAGGGTAACTATGATGATTGGTAAAGCAGAACTGAAGACTGTTGATAGATACAGAAAGTTTTTATGCTGGGCTTCAAAATTACTAAATGCCCACTACAATATAAGCAACTTAGAAATGTTCCTGGCACATATCAAAGACAAAAAGAGTTTACTGAATCAGTGAATCTTAGAGGATTTTCTAGAGTTCTAACCCCACTGAATTTCTTTAGTTGTTACAATACACAAACAATGATAATACAAAGAATTTGCCTTTGTATAAATAGGTAATTATTTAAGTTGACATAAGTGGCTAATAAACATGAAAGAGTTCAACTGTATGAATTGTCAAGGGCATGATACAATTTTCTTGTATCAGATTGGCAATTTCTAAAAGATATTAATTGTTGAGGGTGGAGTAAAAAGGACTCCATGTATAACTTGAAAATATGAAATCACTATAATATTTCTGCTGAGCAGTTGTCAATGTAAATCAAGAGGTTCAATATTGTATAATAGCTAAAACTCGTAAATAATCTAAATATCAAACAATAGCTATATATATTATGATATATTGCAGTGATATCTAACATTATGAAATTGTGCCAACATGCTTTGAAGATTAGGTCAATATGTAGGAAAATGCTTATGATATAATGTGAAGCTAAATACCAGAAATAATTCTGCACATATATAATATATATGCTCATATTAATGTATGTTTTTATAAATAAATATATTATACATACATGCATGTGCACAGACACCAGCAAGAAATACACAAAATATTAATTATAGTTATTTTTATGTAATTTACAAGTTGACAAATCTCTATATCATCCTTCACATTTCAAAAGTACTTCAAAAATATAAATCAATTTTATTACCAAAAAAACATCATTTTTGACCCTTCTCATACTAGTGTTAGCAAAATAGTATATAAACAATCTCCATCTTTTCTCTATGCCATTACAATAACCTTCCAACTACTCTCCTCTCTAACTCCCTGATACATACACATTCTCTTGTCTGCATTCTCCTGAGCTTTGCCACAGTTATCTTTCTAAAGCGTATCTCGTAATTATTTCAAAATATTCACGATTTTCTGGTACTAATAGTATCACTAATCTCTGTCATATTGTGTAAAAGGCTGTTCACAAGTTATCCTTAGTAACCTATCCAGTTTCATATCCTTCTCCTGTCCATGTATGTACCTATAACTATGGTTCCAGTGCTCTTGCAAGACCCAACATGCTTGGAAAAGTATACATTCTTTCATAACTCTGAGTATTGACTTATACTATTCTTGACACTAAAAAGTCTTTTTCCCCCTCTTCCCAGCTGCTAAAGCCTCACTAAAATATTTTCCACTCTATTACATTTTCCCAAAATTCTACACCCTTGGTAGATAGAGTTAGTCTTACTTATGTAATTCTATACAATTGCAATTGCTGTAATCTTTATCCTGTATTCCACATGGACTGGAGAGCAAAAACTGTTAAATATTTGCTGAGTAAATGAATACCTGAGTAACTGTCACCTAAATGAATTTAAAAAATGCTTTAGGGGCCCAAAGAAATGTTATTCCTCATTCTTCTGAGAATTAATTAAACTAATGTTAGAATACAGTTCCAAGTACTTCTTGGGTACTTCACCATTTGTTTCTTTCACCCTAACTGCCATGGAAATTCCTTTTCCAGCCCTCTACTTTCCTTTCTCTTGTTTCCTATTTAATGTCCTTCTATGTCTCCCACACCTCCAACTATAAATGCACTTCAAAGTATACTCATGTTTTTCTTTACCAATATTTTCCTTGGAAAGAATCATAGAGTCTTACAGTTTATATATAGACTCATATCATGATGGTTACTAATTCCATTTTATCTCCTGATCCATATTTAACTTTCTATTTGATAAATACATATTAATCCAGAAGTTAAAACTCACTTTTCCCATCGCTGAACTCATCATCATTATTTTTTTGTTATAAACTTCACTTTGTTTAGCAATAAAGGCTATCAATATCACAAATATTCCTTTTCCAGGTCCCCTTTATTTTATACCAATAATTTCTACTTCCATTGATACCACCTCTATGTTTTCATTTTTTGCCCATCCTTTCAAGTCTTAATTTCTGTAGTTTATACCATTAAAATATAGCTGGCTTGGCGGGGCGCGGTGGCTCACGCCTGTAATCCTAGCTCTTGGGATGCCGAGGCGGGCGGATTGCTCAAGGTCAGGAGTTCAAAACCAGCCTGAGCAAGAGCGAGACCCCGTCTCTACTATAAATACAAAGAAATTAATTGGCCAACTGATATATATAGAAAAAATTAGCCGGGCATGGTGGCGCATGCCTGTAATCCCAGCTACTCGGGAGGCTGAGGCAGAAGGATCACTCAAGCCCAGGAGTTTGAGGTTGCTGTGAGCTAGGCTGACGCCACGGCACTCACTCTAGCCTGGACAACAAAGTGAGACTCTGTCTCAAAAAAAAAAAAAAAAAAAAAAAAATATAGCTGGCTTGCTCTTGTTTACTCTTTTTAAGTATTTATTTATATGTGTTTTTTATATATAAAGAGAGAAATAAATTTATGATAATGGCTAACAAACACTGGTTTTGAGTCTGATAATTCTCATTTTTGTCTTTTTTTTATCCATTCAAAGTGACCTTTGAGACATTGCTTAACTTCTCTAAGGTTCAATTTTGCCAACTCTAAAATATAGATAATAAAACTTATCACTGCGTTTATACAGAGAATTGAATTAAATGAAATCTTGGAAGTAAGGGCTTAATACTTCGCATCAAATATATAAAGGTGTTTCTGTATCCATTGTGAAACCGATCAATGATGGGGCACTGGAAAAAGAAATACTTCTATTTTTATCCCATGTTCAGGGTCAATTTTGTAATTATAAAAAACTTTAGTAGATGTGGAACTGAAATATCATTTTTATTGTTATTAAGCTGGTATTTTAAATTGTGGCTTCTATCTGTGGTCAAATGGGCTTCCTAATTTTGAATCCCAGAATTAAACAGACTCAGACTCTTGGTCGCAGGAAATGCTGACTGGGAAAGCCCTGCCCATCAGGGCATCACACACTCCTGTAGAGGTTGTGGCGTGGAAGAGGAGAGGAGAACGCATGCTGCCAGTGAGCTTCTCACATCTAGGAAAGCGGAGAGAGAGAACGGTAATTGGGCTGCACTTGCCTACTTTGTCTTTGTAAGTTCACCAATCAGATCAGGTATCCCCTTGAGATAGCAAGTGAATGAGTAGATAAAGAAAAGATACACTAGTGAAGCTGCATCCACACGAATGGAAACACTAGGATGGGGTTCTGCCATAAGAATGACATACTTAGTACGTACTGGGCCTAACAGACATCCAATTCAGCAACTACTTTTATTACTTTAGATCTATCTCCCAAAAATAAGTTTTACTTTTTTACCAAAAATCTTCAGTTATCCCCAATAAGATTAGAGGAAAATATTAAAAAATAGAAATGTCTTTATCCATTACTCCATGTCATCTACATCCTCCCTACAAATTTTTTCCAGCATCATCTTTTTTCACGTTTTCCCAAACACACTTTATCATTCCAAGGCAGTTAGTGGAAGTCCATATTTTATGGCCTTTCCTTACATTATTTCTTCAGACTATAATGTTCTTTACTCTTCAGGCACTAAGTTAAATGCTAATTCTTTTTTTTTTTTCCCCTCTCATCCACATTATGAGCCAATACTTTTGTTTAGCACTTACTGCATTCTTCAGGATATTAATTATTTGGCAAATCTCCCCTAGCTGCTAGATTTTAAATTGCTTGAGGATTGATTCCAAATTCCATTCCCACCCCATTAACCAGGTCCTTTCACAGTAGTATATAGAAAGTGTTTAATATCTGTTTGATGAACATGAATTAGGTCACCTTATTTCTATCTCAAAACAATGTATTAAAATTATTAAATATCACTGCTCCTAGTCCTTGCTACATTATATATGGGTAAGCCATCTGGGTTTTACAAAAAGGAAAGATTAGCAACTATTTTGCTATCCAACAAATAATATTAGAGTTTAAAAATCAGCAATCTTTACTCTGTTATGACAATTCCCATGACTTTGACCTTTAAAGGCAGTGTTGAGACAACTGCTGTTCAGAAAGTTAAAGGGTAGATATTTATGAATTTGTATCTCCTTCCCTAGAGAGATGCTGTATAACTTTTATTAACTCTATTCCCTCAAGACTCAAGGAGTTAGTAAAATCTAAATTCCTTATTCCTTCCATGAAATAATATTATCATAGACTTATACCCACTATAAATGAGAGTCTAGATAATGTTCTTCATTTAGAAGTTATTCCTAAAAGTCATAGAAACTTCCTGGCTGTCCACTCCCTCATTCACTTATGATAGGCAGATTTACGGGCTTGTAGTCACAGGATTGCCTGTATCTTATGAGTAATTAGGATTGGGGTGGGAGAAGAAGTGAGGAAACACATTTAATTAATGGGCTAATTTGACCAGACACTGTTTCTTTAATCTTCACAGAACTCTCAAAAGATGGGTAGTTCTGAATCCCTCACAGAAACATTCCCTGAGATGATGGGATGAAAATATACTCAGTTGGCTCTCATCCTTGGCCTAACCCATGTTTTCAGAAAGTAGAGGGCTAAAGCTCTTGTCTTCTGTTGGGAGGCATTTAAAATTAATGGCCTCATAATTAATTAGAACTTCCAGAGTGTATCAACAATTTGCAAGCATGTAGTTTTCACTGTCTTTGTTTTGTGCCTTATACGATAGTACAGATTGAAAAAAAAAAATTGTCATCAACTTATCAGTAATAAAACGTTTTTACTTGTTAGAAATTTTATATGGTATAAAATCTTACTTTATTTTAGTTGGTAGAAATTTAGGCTTAGGTTATTGCATTATGGCAAGGTTTTTTTCCTTTTTTTTTTTTTTTTTTATGAGACAGAGTCTTGCTTTGTTGCCCAGGCTAGAATGAGTGCCGTGGCGTCAGCCTAGCTCACAGCAACCTCAAACTCCTGGGCTCAAGCAATCCTGCTGCCTCAGCCTCCCAAGTAGCTGGGACTACAGGCATGCACCATCATGCCCAACTAGTTTTTTCTATATATATTAGTTGGCCAATTAATTTCATTCTATTTATTGTAGAGACGGGGTCTCACTCTTGCTCAGGCTGGTTTAGAACTCCTGATCTTGAGCTATCCACCCACCTTGGCCTCCCAGAGTGCTAGGATTACAGGCGTGAGCCACCGTGCCCGGCCTGTGGCAAGGTTTTATTGAATTAGACTGTTAGGGTCATTCCTACAGAAGCAAAATTACCTCCCCCACCCAAAGTTTAATTCAAATGTCGAGACTGATAATCACACACACACTCACTCACTCACACACACACACACACACACACACACACACCCCTCAAGAGGATATGAAAAGGTTTATCACTTATATAATGAGCCTTTTTGGGGAGAGTAAAGTGAGTCCAAAAACGTCTTTGAGAAACAAGGAAAGAAAACTGGCTTGAGGTTTGTATGATGGTTTGAGTTTGGAGCTGGGGTGATAGTTCCTACATGGTTTGAACTTCCTATCTACACTAAAGGAAGAAGTATGCAGGCTTTCTTAGTAGTGTGCCAAGATGTAGGGCAGAAGGTGAGGAGAAAGAAGTGGAGCTTAAAAACCCTAAGCAATTAAACACCAAGAATGCAGTCAGCCTATCACATACTCCCATTTTACATATTCAAACATTTTAGATAAAGCTCAAAGAGGTAAGTAGGTCACGATCACAAAACTATTGTCAGAACCAGAAGGTGATTTCGAAACTATTGTCATTTCAGAAGGTGATTTCAAAGGATTTGTTTTTTTCCCCATACCGACACTGCCCTCCTCAGAAGAAAGTGACTTGATTAAAAAATATTATGAGTTACTTGTATATTTTCATTTGAAAATGTTTCTGCTGTGATTAGAATGGATCTAATGAGTCATTTCAACGTATGTTCATGCCCTGATATAGACACAATGTGTCAGATCAGGACCCGCTTTTGGAAATCATTATCCTCTAAATGATTCAATATTTTCAAATGTGATGGTAAAACTCCAATAATCTAGCTCCTTTCCCTGCCCAGATAAATCACACAATTCTTAACAGCTATGCCGAACCTTGTAACAAGGGGTGAAAACATCTTTGTCAGGTTGATTTCACTTGTTTGGAAACAACAGGGATTCAGGATAGAGTTCATCTGGGCCCCAATGCTTACTGTTAGTTTACTTACCTAGCTTTGCCCTTCTGTTGCTTAGATCCTGGTTGTGGTTCTTGCCTGTCTAAAATGCTCATCTCCTGCCACCTCTGAAACCTGACATCACTGCTTTTTCATTACCATGTGCTCTAAAGTTGATGCTGGAGCACTGAATGCTGTTAGGTCTCTGCTTTTCTCCCACTCTCTATCACAGGTTACAGCATGGTATATTTTTATATCTAGCCTTCATCATAGACACTGGTAGGAGCATTGAAGACACCAATGTAGAGGTCTTTTAGCCTGAAATAAATCTTGCCTGGACAAAAAGACAAAATTCCCACCTCTGTATGCAAGATTTTCCCTTGCTCAATGCTGCCCTGCCTACTCTCAGATGACTTTTTTATCTGCCCTGAATCCCAGAATTCATTTGTGTGTATATATATATATATATTTATATATATATATATATTTTTTTTACCAGTACTCATTTTTGAGTAACTATTCTCTGTCAACTGCTAAGTTGATTTACTCCTTTTCATGTAGACTTTGAAATACTGCTTCTTGGCTTTTCAGAATTCTGAAAGACTGAGCCACTTAAAATAGTTTTAAGAATCTTAGAAATGGCCAGTAATAACTTTTCTGTTTCCTACTATCTTATAGCCTGGGTTGGTTCTTTCTGATTTACTGTCAACTTACCCATTAGAGTCTCAAAACAGGTAAGCACTATTCTTATTGTTTTGCTGGAATTATAGACAGTTAATTGAGTATCCTCAATCCTAAAAATTATCGCACTTTATAGAAAAACTAAATCCATCTTCAGTCTGTATCAGTGATGAATAATTGTCCAATTCACTTTCTTCCCCAGGCCTCTCCCCAATGGTGAAATAGAGTCTGATATTATGATGGAGTCTAGAGCCCTGATTGGAATCTATACCTTCTAATCTAGACCAACATAGTAGAAGCCATACAACCAAATGAACTCTATCTGTACTAAGTATTTGTAATTCTTCAAGAGTCCATCTATACATCTTTTGTTAAGGGTCAAGAATCCACCCATGTCAGAGATCAGGTTCCTATTTTATTGATCTTCCTAAAATACAACTCTTGGTTTAATGGTACCCAAGAAAAGTCTATTTTAATCTCTTAAATGTTAACAAAAAGTTGACCTCATCTATTGAAATCTCAGAGCCACCAAGGAATCTGCATTTCTCCTTTAGAAAGAACACTTTCTCTCAACAGCCATTATTTAAAATATAACATCAGGATTTGTGTTTGTATCTATACATTAATTTAAGATAAATCTATAGCAATTAAAGTAGAAAGCAAAGACTTTTCAGTTGATCAATTTCTATTATAACTTACTGGTAGGACTCCTGAGTCCTGACAGGACCTTAAGGGATCCTAAAGACCCTAATGTCTTAAAAATCACATAGGTAAAGCAGCACAGTATAGAGAAAAGAGTACAAGAATTGTAATAAGATATCTCTAGCTTCCAATTCTATTAGTAGTTCTGACATTTGAGGACTACATCCTATTGGACATGTTATTTCACCTCTTCAAAAGTTAGTTTCATCATCTATAAAAAAGGAAAAAATAATTTTTACTTCATTAAGATAATATAATATAAATATTTGAGTGAACCAGAAACCCCTCATTTATAGTAGCACCAATAACTTCTAGCTATTATTATTAAAATTCCAATGTTTGGTCTCATGGCTCATTATTGAATGAGCATATTCTGTTTCCATCAGCTTTTTCTTTGGAAAGAAGCTGGTGAAAAAATAAAAAAGATATCTATATTCTGTTGAAGAGTTATATGTCAATTAAATTGATTCTCAGTTGATATTCAATAAATTATTGCCAAAACTTAGCAACAGTTTTAACATCTCTAGTTGATTCCCATATTCTTTCCTTCTTCTGTAGTACAGAACACCTTTGTAGGTAGCTCAGTCTCTTAACTATAAGTATGATAATTTTGGGGTTTTTTTTTTGAGACAGTCTCATTCCATCACCCCAGCTAGATTGCAGTGGTTTGCAGGTTAACCTCAAACTCCTGGGCTCAAGGGATCCTTCTGCTTCAGCCTCCCAAGTGTCTGGTACTACAGGCATGTGCCACCACATCTGATTAATTTTTTCTGTTTCTATTTTTAGTAAAGGCAGGTCTCACTCTTGCTCAGGCTAGTCTAGAACTCCTGACCTCAAGCTATCCTCCCACCTCAGCCTCCTAGAGTGCTAGTATTACAGGCCTGAGCCTGTATGATTAAGTATGATTAAGTATGATTAATTTTGTATGATTAATTTTGTGTGTGTGAGTGTACTCTCAACTTTCCTTTCTTCTAGTTGAATATATTTGTATGTCTTTACTTACACTTTCTTTCCCTCTACTGATCTTTCTAAGGAGGACATCTTCATTAGTCTCTTTGAGCCTATCTCCTCCTTTCAGGATCAAGCTCCACCAGACCTTCTTTCTACCACACCTTCCCTCATTTCCTCCTCAGTGATTTCTTGTTGTTAGTTTACTAGCTCCCACAACTCCTCTATTCTAAACATCTTGATGCTTATTTTATACTCCCCCCTTATCAGAATGTTCCATTTCCTTCCTTTCTTATCTTCATTTAACCAGGTGCATTTCCTTTTCAGAAATCCTTTATGAAAAGATTGGTTATAAAAATAGTTTTGTATGAAATTAAGTAAGTTTAAATATCTTTGAATCTTGATTTCCTTTTCTAAAAATAGGAGGGGGGAGTTAGAAAATTTCTAAGTTGAAATTTTTAAAACATATATAAAAATATTTATATTTTAAAATTATTAATCTAAAACAAAGATAAGAAAAATAGACACAATTTTTAAAATATAAGAAAGTTAAGTTTTACTTTCTGTACATCTCCTTTTATTGTTTAGCAGAACCAAATATAAAAGTCAATTTTGTTGCCAAAAGTTGTTTGGAATGTGAATGTGGTTAAAAGATTTGAGCAGTGGAAATTAAATGTATCTCATTCCTTAGAAAACAGTAATCATCCAATGAATCTACGCAAAAGGATGTTCTAGCTGAAGCATTTTTTATTATGCCTCATATTTTGTGGTGAAAAGAGTAGATGAGAATCTGCTTAAATACCACGCATTCCTTGTTATGCAACCAATTCCATTTTTGACTGCCCTAAACATGTTATATAAATGTTAAAGAAAAGAGATAGATTTTGCCTGACGTGTGGATCTTTTCTTCCTTTTTATAATCTGGACATCTAAGTACTTAGGTTTATTATTGATCATGAGTACCTTAAAATGTGATCTTTGTCATCATCATCAACATGGTCATATTTATAACATTAAATAAAGGCTCTTTTAATATTTAGGGTTACAATTCTAGGAGGCAAAGTTATGCTTTCCAGTTACAAAATGAAATCAAAACTTTTTCCTGTAAGTTATGAACACAGTAAAGTGACTAATCCATTCACATCCAAAGTTTCACTCTAACAAAGTAGGGTTCCCTTCAATCCAACTTCCAGATTATAGAAATCAATAGGAATGATAGTAATAACCTAGGATCTATGTAGGCAAAATGATATATGTCATCTTTACTGAAATAAGAAAAGATACAATTAGCTAAAGTTATTTAAAACCCATTTATCATCTTTTTCATTAGAGTGATTCTGAAAACACCCATTAAATACCTCAAGGACCAGGAAATGCATTATACATTGGTACCAATTCAGAATACAATATGCTAAACACCTGCTATCTTTGTGTCCACCATAAATGATTATGAAGTACTATTTTAATATGTAGAATCTGTTAAAATAGACTAATGCGAATACTAATAAAACAATGTCCACAAGAGTAAAATTGACTAAACAAAGATGGTAATATTTTACTTTGAAGTGATATTAGCTACCAAAAATATACACACAAGGCAAAACTGTTTAAAATAATTTTTAGTAATATTATCTTAGATTTCACACATCAAACATATAGAATTGATATGTGTGCCTAATTTTCCATAACATCTTTAATTTTGAATATGGAAGTGGAGAATAACTTTCATACCCTTCTGGAAAATAAATAAGATATAATTTTATTAGGAGAACTCTTACTACTAAAGTATTATTTTGAAGAAATTCTAAAATCATTTTTCATGCAAAAGAAATATATCATCTTTTAAAGCTATTTTATTAATAGTTTTTTTGACAATCTGCATGAATATACTTGAAAGGGTAATCATAAGTTTGATATTACAAAGAATCAGCAGCTAAGCTACCAATGCAAAAATAAAAAATCACTTATTTTGTTTTAACCTTTATAATGAAAATGATTTTCTTATAAAAGAATCAAAGTGTGTTTAGTATTTGCTTGGATTTTTAAAGAGGTAATGAGCAGTAAACTCAGTAATTACTCAGACATATTACTAAATGTCATTCGTTGAAGAGCAGCAAACTATGAAGAAGGAAAGATATCATCTATTAAAGGGAGAGATTTGGGTCCGATTTCATACTCCGTGAGTTCTCATTCTTCAACGTAATGCTTGAATAATTTTATGCACAGCATTGCAAATAAAGGTGGGAAATTCTTGAAGTCTGTTTGCCTTTGGGCTTAATTGAAATGCCTCTCTCAAAATCATGTGTGCTAATGCAACCAGTAAACTTGATGTGCTTTTAAATGATACAAACCTAGATAGTATATCACATTTTGCAAATGATACATCCTGATGTTAAGAAAAATCTGTGTTTCTCTTACCAATCCACTGGCTTGAGTTTCTGTAAATCTCTTTTATCTGCACCAATAATTACCATACTTCAGCAAGGCAGTTTTAATTAAATGTCATCCTTTAAAATCAAGAAACACTTACAAGGTCAAGTAGGTCTAGGATAAAACTAAAGTGTGCTCTCAAATCACGGATTACTTGATATTCTGCTATAAAGAAAAATTGTAAATGGGGCATACATAATTCTCCTCATACAATTTTAATGAGATTTTGACCAGTTCGGAATTGTTTTCTCTGTATAATTTTGTAACTGTTCGTTGAGGGATAATGCTTTCCCTTTAAAATATGAAAAGTGTTTCCACAAGAAAGTATTTCATGCAATAAATCTGATGTTTCTTATTCTTCATGAAAGTAATTTTATGATTATAATCAGTTTTTGCCAAAATAAATGAAAGAACTACCCACTTTAAAATTCTTTAGCTGCTATGTACAAGTTCAAAGATAATTCTTTTAACTGTTTCATTATATTTATGTGTATTTATATAATTAAGTATGCAAAGTATATAAGATATGTCATACTATTTCTGGGATATTAAAGGGATAACCCAGATTATATACTGATTTCAATTGTTTAAGAAAAAATATGAAGCCTCTAAATATTCAGCACTTTACATACCATTAAAGCACATTTCCATTCCTTTATTAAATTACTTTTATTTTGTATTTATTACATATATGTTGAAGTGGAGACACAAATAAGTAAGCAAAAAATTCTCAGGAATAGTAGAAAGTTTTATACAGGATTTGTAGCTTTAAGAAAATTTAATAATAATATTTATTAGTTACTTTAATGTAAAAGTAATCTCAAATGATAAATGAACAAAGTGAAGCAAACCAGCCCCAGATCACACAGCTAGTTAGTGGCTTCACTGAGATTTTTACCCAGGTAGCAAAGTTCTAGAGTCTATAATCTTATGTCTTAGGTTCCTCGGATTCTGATAGGTAAAGTTCACAGTCAATACAACAGAGGATTTGAGACACATTTCAATAAAAAGGGAAAAATCTGAGCAAGGACTCAGGTATGTAATAGCCTTGTATGTTTGGGCAGATAAAACTTTCTCTAATATGCAGGCCTGTCTGGTTCTCCAGCTTCATCTTATGTTCTGTATTAAATAACATGAAGTGCTTATATGCATACATTCTCAACCCTCCATCACTGCATGTGCTATCATATCTGTTAGGAAGCCCCATCCCTGTTCTGCTTTTAATAGTTTCTTTTAACTCAATTCAATAGCCATCCATTTCCTTATGTCTTTATTTTTTATTATTATTATTTTTTATTTTGGAGTATATGGGGATATGAACCCTTGAATTATATAAATTGCCTTTGCACTGCCTAATAAGTGGCTTCACTGCCCATCTCCCAGATAGCATGCATTGCAGCTGTTAGGTGTGGATTTACCTGTCCCCTGACCCCACTCCCAATTGCTTGGTAACCTATGAATGTTACTTCCCATATGTGCACATTAGTGTTGATAAATTAGTACCAATTTAATGGTGAGCAGGTGCAGTGTTTGTTTTTCCATTCTTGTGAAACTTCACTTAGAAGTAAGTGCTCCAGCTCCATCAAGGATAATACAATAGGCAGTTCATCATTATTTTTATGGCTGAGTAGTACTCCATATTATACCTATACCACATTTTGTTAATCCACTCATGTATTGATGGGCACTTGGGTTGTTTCTACATCGTTGCAATTATGAATTGTGCTGCTATAAACATTCTAGTGCAGATGTCCTTTTAATAGAATGCCTTTTTTTTTTACTTTGGGTAGATACCCAGTAGTAGGATTGCTCAATCAAAGGCTAGTCCTACTTTAAGTTCTTTGAGGTATAATTTCCATAGAGTTTGAATTAGTTTATAGTCCTACCAGCAGTGTGTGAGTGTTCCTATCTCTCCACATCCATGCCAACATTTGTCTATATGATCTCCTCAATAGATGCAGAAACAGCATTTGACAAAATTCAGCATCCTTATGTGATGTGAATAAGAATGTGATGTGATAAGAATACTTAACAAAATAGGCATAGGTGGAACTTACCTTAAAATGATAAAAGCCATATATGACAAACCCACAGCCAACATCATACTGAAAAATTGAAAGCATTCCTGCTTCAAACTGGAACCAGAAAAGGGTGCCCTCTACCATCACTTTTACTCAACATAATGCTGGTAGTCCTAGCCAGAGCAGTCAGACAAGAGAAGGAAATCAAGGGCATCCAAATAGGTGCAGAAGAAGTCAAACTATCACTCTTTGTTAATGATATGATCTTATATTTAGAAAATCCCAAAGATTTTGGCATGAGACTACTGGAATTGATAAATAAGTTCAGCAAAGTCTCAGGTTACAAAATCAACATACACAAATCAGTAGCTTTCATATACAACAACAATAGTCAAACTAAGAACCAAATCAAAGACTCAATGCCTTTCACAATAGCAATGAAGAAATTGAAATACCTAGAAATATATTTAACTGAGGAGGTATAAGATCTCTACAGGGAGATCTATGAAACACTGAGGAAGGAAACAGCAGAGGACAAAAACAGATGGTAAACCATTCCACACTCATGGATTGGCAAAATCAACGTTGTGAAAATGTCTATACTACTGAAAGTGATCTACGGATTCAATGCAATCCCTATTAAAATACCAACATGATTTTTCTCAGATCTAGCAAAAATAATTCTACACTTCATATGGAACCAGAGAAGACCTGTATAGCCAAAGCAACCTTAAACTAAAGAACAAATTCCAACGCATCCATTTACCAGACTTCAAACTATACTGCAAGGCAATAGTAACCAAAACAGTATGGAACTAGAATAAGAACAGAGACACAGACCAATGGAATAAGACTGAGATCCCAGATATAAAACCATCCTCATATAACCATCTGATTTTTGACAAAGCAGACAAAAACATACACTGAGGAAAAGAATCTCTATTTAATAAATGGGAAAATGGATAGCCACATGTAGAAGACTGAAACAGAATCTGCACCTCTTACCTCTCACAAAAATCAACTCAGGATGGATAACAGACTTATACCTAAGGCATGAAGCCATAAGAATTCTAGGAAAAATGCTGGAAAAACTCTTATAGACATCAGCCTAGGCAAAGAATTTATGAAGAAGACCCCAAAAGCAATCATAGCACCAATAAAAATAAATACATGGGACCTGATCAAATTTAAAAACTTCTTCAAAGCCAAGGAAACTATCATGAGAGTGAAAAGACAGCCTACAACATTGGAGAAAATATTTGTATGGTACACATCGATAAAGTGCTGATGACTAAAATTTATATAGAACTCAGGAAAATCAACAAGAACAAATCAAACAACCCCATTAATAAGTGGGCAAAGTACATGAACAGAAACTTTTCATAAGAAGATAGACTAATGGACAAGAAACATATGAAGAAATACTGAACATCTCTAATCATCAGGGAATGCAAATTGAAACCACAATGTGATATTACTTAACTCCTGTGAGAACGGCTTTTATCAAAAAGTCCTTTCTTTAAGTCTTTCTATCTTCCATCTTTCCTCTGTCCTTTTATAGCATCCTGAGAATATTAAGTTATTGAATTTATGATTTTTAATTATCTATTTAAGTATTAGTAGTATCTCACACAATATTATTATTAGTATGTAGTAAATAACAAATAAGGTTCTGCTGAAATAAATTGAACTTGAGTATGGATTTTCTCTCTTTACTGTTTTCCTCTCAGGCTTTTACAGAGTGCCTAAGATATATATATTAAAAACTCACTTTTAGTGAATGAGTGGATGAATGAATAGGTTATATAATATTCCCTACTTGACACACGCCTATGACCTAGGGTGTGCTAGGCCTGAGTTTGAATTTTATTTCTGCTATTTAATTGGCATGTAATTAGTCAAGATATTCAGCCACATTGTACCTTAGTTTCTGCGTCTGTAGACAAGGGATAATAATGCTAATAATATTCAGGGGGCTGAGGTGGAAGAATGTCTTGAGCCCATGAGTTCCATGCCAGTCTGGGCAACACAGTAAAATCCTGTCTAAATTAAAAAAAAAAAAAAAAAAAAAAAGACAAAAAATTAAAGCTACCTTCCCTTGTGATCAGCAATACAGAGTGAGGAAGGGTATGTAAAATAAACACCTATCACTACAGAACTCGCTGTATACTCAATGTTTTATTGTACAATAACCTGGTAGTTCTTATTGCAGTTGGTATTAGTATTGCTGTTATCATCATTAATATTATTATTTTTATCCCTTAAACATATCCCAGCCTGACCCTTCAACAATATTTAGATATGATTTTGAATTGGAACATTTTGAACTATTCAATAGAGATAAAATAGAAAATGTAGAGAGTTTTGAGTGCTTCCAAGGAAAAACAAAGACATCTTTAAAAAATACTAGAGAGTATTTTACATGAAGAACTGCAGTAAGTTATAAGTTGGCCAAATTTTAATGAGTTTCATATGGCTTCCAAACAGTCTATTGATTTTCATTTTCTAGATACTACTAAATTGTTCCACAGTTCTGGAAAAAAGTCATTGAAATTTCTATTTCATTATGTATATTGCCTTTGAGGGACCAGTGGACTTCCTAAAGAGACATACAATATGGGACTAAAACCATTTGAACCATTTACAGACCGAAAATGAGTTATATTAGTGCAAAGTGAGACATTCTTGTAAATGTTAAAGACTTTTAAAAGATTCTAAATAATATTTTAAAGTCTTTAATGTCTATTCTACCCATAAAAAACTCCAAATTCTGTACTTCCTTAAGTCAAGGCATTAGTAATGTGCTTTAGGTAGTCACAAGTGAACTAGTAAACAGTGTTACCACAATTTAAAATGAATGCAGATTAAACCTTTTGTGAAACTTCAACACAATTAAGATCAACATTTTGGCTATTTCTCTAGTTGCATTTAGTATCATTTGTTCAAAATAGTAAAGGAAGGATATTCTTATAATAAATAAAAGGTCTATGTTTCTTAAATTGAACAAAATAGCATTGCTTTAATTATCTCAACCATATCTCATTTGAGGGAAAACAAATATTTAGAAAATTCAAACAAAGTGTTGTATACATCAGCTTTAATAAAAACTGTACATGGATGATTATATTTGCAAATAAAAAATAGCTTTAGAGCACATATGCAGTGACTCTACCTAATCATATATATGAATTCTCTGCTAAACCTTCCTTCACATTTTTTTCCAAAAATCACCTTGCCATTCTAATATACATAGTTTCAACTAAGATATTAGTTGGAATTCTAAATTAGTTGGAACTCCTCTTCTATTGATACTTTGATTCATTCATTCATTTATTCATTCCAACTTCTATTGAGATTTTACAGTGTGCAATTTGTACTTTCCACTCATCAGGAGCATTTTATTTTTAGAAAGAAAAACTGCTTTGTAAATATTAATATAACAAGAATTTATCAAATAAGTATTACATTAAAAAGTACTATGAAAGCCATTAGGAACCCTTTGAAGGAAGAAATAATTTTCAACCATGATAGCTACAATTTCATAAACATAGTGGCACTTGAGCAGCTGTCCAAAAGATAACTGTGGTCCCATAGACAGAGGCAGAGGGATGAACTCCAGACAAAGGGAGTGATATCAGCCAAAGCAGAAATATAAGAGAATGCAAAGCATATTTGAGAAACATTGCATAAACTGTAGTCTTCATTCATGGGAGAAGTGTGAGATAATTTGGAGACTAGTTACAAAGTTTTTGTGTGCTAGTTAATAAAATTTACATTAGGTTCATATTTTACTAGTTTAATTTTTGTTTCTACTCTTCCTCATTACAAATGTGATTGATTACATATAGAAATATTTAAAATAAACTAGAATATAAATAAATTAATAGACATATGAAGAAAAATGCTAGTACAAGCATTTGTTTATTTTTATTTCATTTTATTTTATTGAGCTCTGCAGGTATTGTGATTTTTACTTGCTTTGAGCAAGTGCATTGGCACCATTTTTCCAACATGTGTGCTCACTTTGTGTCTCTGTCACATTTTGGTAATTCTCACAATAGTTCAAACTTTTCCATTATTATTATATCTGGTATGGTGATTTGTGATCAGTGATCTTTGTTGTTATCACTGTAATTGTTTGGGGATACTATGAAGTGCACCACATAAGATGGGAAACTTAATCAATTGATGAAATGTGTGTTTTAACTTCTTCAATGACCAGCTGTTCCCCATTTCTCTACCTCTCCTCAGGCCTCTCTATTTCCTGAGACACAAAAATATTGAAGTTAGGCCAATTGATAACCTTACAATGGCATCTAAGTGTTCAAGTGAAAGGGCTCTCACTTTAAATCAAAAGCTAGAAATGACTAAGCTTAGCAAGGGAGGCATCTTGGAAGTGGAAATAGGCTGAAAGCTAGGGCTCTTATATCAAACCATTAGCCAAATTGTGAATGCAAAGGAAAAATTCTTGAAGAAAATTAAGTATTACTCCAGTGAACACACAAATGATAAGTCAAACAGCTTTATTGCTGATATAGAGAAAGTTTTACTCCCCTGCATAGATCAACCAAAGACAACATTTCCTTAAGCCAAAACCTAATCCAGAGCTAGGCCCTAGCTCTCTTCCATTTTATGAAGACTGAAAGAGGTGAGCAAGCTTCAGAGAAAAAATGTGAAGCTAGCAGGTGTTGGTCCATGAGATTTAAGAAAAGAAACCATTTCCATAACATAAAAGTGAAAAATAAACAATCAAGTGCTGAATGTAGAATTTGCAACATGTTATCCAGAAGATCTACCTAAGATCACTGACTAAAAGACTACACTAAACAATAGATTTTTCAATGTAGACAAAACAGCCTACTATTGGAAAAAGATGACTTCTATGACTTTCATAGTGAGAGAGAAAAAGTCAATGTATGGCTTCAAAGCTTTAAAGTACAGACTGACTCTCTTGTTAGGGGCTCCTGTAGCTGGTGAGTTTAAGTTGTAGCCAATGCTTATTCACCATTTAGAATATCCTAGGCCTAGGGCCTTTAATAATTATGTTGAATCTACTCTGCCTGTGCTCTATAAGTGAAACAACAAAGCCTGGATGATAGATAGCACATCTGTTAAAGCATAGCTTACTGAATATGTTAAGCCCACTGTTGAGACCTACTGTTCAGAAAAAAACACCATATCCATTCTGCAGCCCAAATAAAGGAGTAATTTCAAATTTCAAGTCTTATTATTTACAAAATACATTTTGTAAGGCTATAGCCATCATGGATACTGATTTCCCTGATGGATCTGGGAAAAGTTCATTGAAAACTTTCTGGTAAAGATTCATTCTAGGTGATATTAAGAACAGTTGTGACTCATGGGAGGAGGTGAAAATATCAGCATTAACAGGAATTTGTAAGTCATTGATTCCAGCCCCTACAGATGGCTTTGAGTGATCCAAGACTTCAGTGGAAGAAGTGCAGATGTGGTAGAAACAGCAAAAGAACTAGAACTAGAGGGGAGCCTTAAGATGTGACTAAACTGCTTCAATCTCCTGACAAAACTTGAATGGATGAGGATTGGCTTCTTATGAAAGATAATAAAAACTGGTTTTTTGAGACTAAATCTACTCCTGGTGAGGTTGCTCTGAAGATTGTTGAAATGACAACACAGGACTTGGAATATTACATACACTTAATGGATGAAGCAGCAGCAGGATTTGAGAGGAATGTCAGAAATTTTGAAAGATGTTCTACTATGGAGAAAATGCTATCAAAATCATTGCATGCTACAGAGAAATCTTTTATGAAAGGAAGAGTCAATGCATGCAGAATACTTCACTGCTGTCTTATTTTAAGAAATATCTACAGCCACCCCAACCTTTACCAGTCAGCACCCCGATCAGTCAGCAGTCGTGAACATCAAGACCCTCCATCAGCAAAAAGATATGACTCAGATGATTGTTAGCACTCTTTAGCAACAAAATACTTTTAAGTTAAGATGTGTGCATTGTTTTTAGACATAATACCACTGCACACTTAATAGACTACAATATAATGTGAGCATAATTTTTATATGCACTGGGAAACCAAAAAATTCCTGTCTCATTTTATTGCAATATTCACTTTATAGGGCTTATCAAGAACTGAATATTCATTATCTTTGAGGTATGTCTGCATTTAACTTGATAAGTTTATAAGCAGGCATATGAAAAAAGGATAATTACTTCAAAGAAAGAAAATCTGGAAGTGGCATGGGCAAGGGATGATGGGTTAGTGGAGAAGGAGGATGCTTGAGGCCTTGGACCCTGGTCTGCTTTGCTTCTAGTTAGAAAGGAATTAATATCAAAAGACTATATATGAAGCATGGTAATATAGATGCTAGGACACACAAATGAAAAAAAAGATACAGACTCTGCTCTCTAGAGGTCACTGTTCTATATGGAATTAAAGGACATTAGTAAAATAAACAAATATGGTACCTTTGGCCATATCAGAAGTTTTAAAGGATTAGCTGAATGTAGAGGTGAGAGAAAAGAAATACGAGAAAAATAAAAACATCACCTAATCATTAAAAAGAAAAAAAGCTCATTTTTAAAATAAACATACAAACTACAAATAAGACTTTCAAGAGGAAACTTCCATATACATTTCAGGTCATAAATAAAAATTTTGAGTCTTGTTTAAAAAAGAAAAAAGAATTTAAAATTTAACATACAAGAATCTTTCCTTGGGTTCCAGGAGTCACCTAATATCACCTTGGACAGTTCCTGCATTGGAATTATATCAATGTTTTAGGTGACAAAAAAGGAAAAAAAAAAAAATACCAGAGTTCACTGTAGAGGTGGTAGCTGTCTTACATAATTTGATACTAATAGTCTTCCCCCTTCATGTTATGTTCTGGCCCAACACACTGGTGATGGAATAAGCCTACCAGTTTTTTAAAACATTGTTTATTAAATTGAAATCTCTCCATCAATTTTCTTAGTCAACTTATTAGTCCTCCATAGTTCTTCCCTACATGTTGGCAGAAAGAGTGACTATCAGCCCTCATTTTATCTTGCTCACTCTCCAAAAGCTGGTCCCATTTCTATACACAGTTCTTCCCTAGTAGGGAGATCAATTATGGCCAATTCTGATAAATTTAAGCACCGCTTGTCTGAAAAGTGTCTCACTTTTGAATAGCCTTTCTAAGATTATTGCCGCCCAACCAGGTTCATTTGCCCACTGCCCAAGAGGAGACCAGTACACTGAGACAGAGAGATTTATAGCAGAGAAAGAGTTTAATTCCATGTAGTATTAAGTGGGGAGAAAGGAGGGATTTCTCAAAACTGCTTCCTCAAAAATTTGGAAGACAGGGTTTTTAAGGATAGTTTCGTAGGGCAAAGGATTACACAATTAGGTTTGCTAATTGGCTGGGTTTGAGGCAGAACCATCAGTTCCTTGGAAGGCACCATGCTGGTTGAGTCAGCCAACCTCCTGGAATGCAGGACCTGGAAGATATCTGGAAAACTTCTAAAAGAGTGCTGTTATCTATGGAGGAAGCTAAGAATCTTTATGCCCTCCAGCTATGTGACTCTAGAGTGGCAATTATAGAGAAGCAAAAAAAGGGGACAATGGCTAATTATTATCATAATCTTTATCTAGGACCTTGCATCAGTTCTTGACTTGAGCCCCTTTATTTTTTAAAGGGTAGTTTTAAGATAATTTGTCTTTGGGTACAATGATCCAGAACTGACTTTTTGGCCCCATCTTTTTCACCTGATCTTCATCATTGTTAATGCAACCAACACAGGGCCAATACTGAGTAGCAGATATTACAAATTCCTGAAGACACCTGCCTCCTCCCTAAATTTGCAAATCAAAGGGATTAGGAGGTGGGACCTTTTGGGCGATAGTTAGGTCATGAGGACAGAGCCATAATGAATGGGATTAGTGCTCTTATAAAAGAGGCCCCAAAGGGCTTTGCCCTTCCACCATGTGAGGACACAGTGAAAATGTTCTATGAACTGGGAAACACGACCTCACCAGGCACCAAATTGCCTGGTACCTTGATCTTGGACTTCACAGCCTCCAGAACTGTGAGAAATAAATTTGTTGTTTATAAGCCTCCCAGTCTATGGTATATTACTATAGAAGCCTTAGTAGACTAGGACATCATAACACTATGTAGAAAAGAAGATGAATAGCAAACAACTGTATGAACAAATGACAAAGCACCCAAAAGCTCCAAGCAATTTGTTTTTGCTTAACCAAATTCATGTCTTCATTGGTTAGTTTAAACAAACTTGAAAATGTAACAATAACAACAACAACAACAACAAAAACAGAAAAAACTTCTTTCAGAAAGCAGGCCCTAAGCCCATTTCTTTTTAGGGACCTATTTTGTTAACAAACAATGAGATACAATTTTCAGATTTTTGTCTCCAGTTTTCTTTCCTTTATATTCAGATGTTCTATCATTAAATTCTGACTGACTACCTTGGAGCAAAAAAAATGGGTGCCATATTTGCCTCTTGGGAATTGTTTAGCTCAAATGCACTGTGATTTTTATGTTTTCTTTGAGATGGATGCTAGAATTAGGTGTATCATGTATAGAGTTTTGATCTATCTTGCCAACGTTTTTATGACACCTTCTTTTCCATCCTGTGTTGAATCTAAGGATTGTATCTAGTGGAAAAGCATAATAAAACTACCCTGTAAGTAAAATCGAAAACAAAACAACAACAACAACAGCAACAAAAAAACCCACTTATCACCATTAGGTGAACAAATAACTTTAACCCCAGCCATTCAGTTATACTCTTTGCCCTAATAGACTTCCAGCAATGAAATTAACATCTCAAAGACAAGGAGCTATTCCTAGGGTTTAGTATTATTGTCAGACACTTCTCAAGGTCTGAGCTCTACAAAATGGATGGAAACGTAATTCTGATAAGAAAGATTTTGTTTTTCTTTCTCTCTGCTAATGAAGACGCTTTCAAGCAAAGATTGAACATGATTTTCTAGGTGGTAAAAATCTAATGTGTGCCTCTGCTTTTAAATTAAGGTAGCAATTTGGCAGTCACAAAGTAATCTTGGCCATGTATCTAAAAACATAAAATGAAAACACTTGTAGCTGCCAGGTGTCTAATTTTCTGCTTGTCACACTCATGTGTATGAACTAAGAAGTCAGGCTGTTTTGTATAACTTCTGCAAGACCAGTTTGTAGAATACTTCAGCTACTTTGAAATTTTACATGGCCCTCTCAGCCTTCTGGACTTCTAATTTCTATACTATAAAAAACCCAAAATGCCTAAGCCGAGGAGGATATAAAAATCTTCAGCTTTTAACTGGGAAATGCAAATGTCTTTAATGTACAGCTTTCCTTAAAGGTTTTATCTATAGATGATGAATGGATTGGGTGAACTGTAATAATGATTTTTAATGTAATCATTCCTATAACAATTAATAAAATGTGCTGATTTTGTACCAATTCAGTTAATAATTTTACTAAATCCCTAGCTATTTTGTCACCATGCTGTGTATAAACAGACATCATGCCCTCTGTCATCTCTAAAGGTAAATGACTTGATTTATAGAGCATACAACTGGCCTCCTATTGCAACCCAACAGGCACACTGACAATACAGTTGGCAGAAACTAAAGCCAGGTCCTCTATTAAGAATTCTATGCATGTTATCTTGTTAAATGTTCATTATAAGCCTGTAAAGTAATGTTAAAGAAAAAAAATATTATTCATGAGACTTGTTAAAGAGGGTACAGAGGACTTTTATCTCAATGGGTATAAGGATCATTGCAATGGCTTCTTGAGGTAGAAGAGAGAGATTAGCCTCATCTCTGGTGACTCCATTAAGAGCAAATAGGGATTTACATCCAAGGAGCAGCATGGAAGGTCAGTGAATAGAAAATTACTAAGAGGAAATATCAGGGGTAAGAGGGCCTCTTGCTATAGCAACTTAACAGAATTCTTGCTGAAGGCAGGTCAGGATGAGAAGATATCAAGTGTAGTGGATGAAGAATTTCATCAAGTATGGAAGTGGGTCAGATCCCAAGGGTGGGGAATTCTTTGCTAAAGGGACTTAGTAGGATTCTTACTCAAACTGTATTCTATAAGGACACAGAGGGAAGACCAAGGTTTGGCTTAGTCCAGCTGAGGGCTTAGAGGAGTCTGATTAAAGTTAGGTCAAAGAGAGAGAATCTTTATCACTAGGTATTTTTAATTTAATAACATAGATAAGAAATTTGAATATTATTTGGTTGAATTTATTTTCCGAAGGCCCTTTTTTTCCTCCTCATTTCCATGATTTGGTGACCCAAGAATAGGATGGAAGCCTTCATGTTATTTAAAGAAGCATGTTAAAATTTCAAATGAAGAAGAGATGTAAAATATGAAAATCACTAAGCAGACAATTCATTTTGAGTAAATAATTTTAAACTTGAGTAAACGGTAATCTCAAGGCCATAAAAGTACCAGAATAGTTTATAATCAGGCAAGAGGAGAGTAAGCAAAACCAAAAAGAGGATGCTTATTATCACATCAATTCTACTAAAAGTTTGAGCAGATACTGATTTACTAACATTTGGGGAGCTCTGAACAAAGAAGGACAAATCAGTTTAATAATTAATTCACAATTGACAAAAATCGTTAGGTTGCAGAGCAGATCCCATCTGACACTCACCATATTATCGCTCATACCAATGTGGATCTGGACAAATTAACTGTGAGTTGCTGAAAACAAGCAAGCCGAAATACAGATCAATGCTGTTATTATAAAGACAAAACCAGCACACCAAAATGCTTTCCTCCCACTGTCTAACATCATCCATATTGATGTTTTCTGTCAATACATAATAATACACTGTCACACTTGATGGGACAGGAGGAACAGATTACATAGAAATTGCACTGGAATATGTTTTTATACATTGTTTCTCTGGAACGGTATAATCAAAATGATTATTGATTCAAGAACTCTGACTGCTTGTCCCAACATGATGCATGAGGCATGGCAGGAGAAGTTATATATATTTTTATTCATTTTACAGTTATGTTTAACAATGTTGGTTAAAAGAAAAAAATCTGTAACTTATTATTCTTACTTTCTTCTTTTGCTTCCACTTGCACAGGGCAAAACCCATGGAGTAATTTTTGATTCCTCACTTTCCTTTTACCAATACAAAAGTTTCCATTGTCAAAATTTAGCCCCAGATGAGCCTATTTTCTCGACTCATTTTTACCACCCTGGTCTGAGCCACGGTCATTTTTCACCTGGTTTCAAGGTGCTGTAGTAATCTCCTAACTTTGGTACAAGTGAGTATCTTAAAATTGGAGTGAGTCAATACAGTACTTCTGCTTAAAATGTGCCAACAATTTCCCATAATCACTGAGTAAAACAAACATCTCTGGAAGTCTCACAATTTGCTCCCAAAGCTCCATCTTTATTACCCTTCTTTGCCCCTGACTTTCCACCTCCCAACCGTGCCCCACTACCTTTCTGACCTCATCTACTGCTGCTCTCTCCCACTATTTATAATGTGTAACAGCCACACAGGCGGATTTGGTGTTCTTAGAGCCTGCGGGAGACATCTCCGCCTTTGGGCCCTTTTATCTGTACCTTCCACCACTGAGAAGGCTCCGAAACCACTCTGGGTGGTGATGTAGGTTGCTATTTTTTTCTACTACTGGTAACTACTATTGGTAATCTCAGGCATCTGGAACAGCTCTTGTGAAGTGGTAGCCTCTCAATAAATAGTTTTCTCAATGAGTAAATGAATCACTCAATCAAGGGAAACATACTTCAGAGCCCTACTAATTTACAATATTAAATATCTTTAAGAAACAGGGTTTTAAATCAAAAATTCTAATTTTCATCTTACCTAGGCAGTAAATTCAATTTTGTATCAGCCATTAAACAAATAACTAATGGGGTGAATATTTTACTGATATTTTTCCATTACCAAAGCTAATAACTATTATAGACCTCACTGAAATTATAAAGAGCTTCAGTATTCTTAATTGTTTATTCACAGATTCATTCACCATTTAATATAACTGAATGGAAATATAAAGGATCAAAACTTAAGGATGAAAGTTTGAGAGCCACATCAAATTGAAAATCGATAAGAAATACAGAGAAAACATTTCTGACATTACATGGGAAATCATTTGGAATAATTCAATGTACACAGAGATCTTTAGGAGCAAGTCTATCAGTACACTTAAGTATATTTGAACCTAACCCATTTGGCTGATTTATATAAGCAATAGAACACCTCCCCAAACTAGATTCCTTCATTCTTTCCCAAAGATATACTTTAAAAATAGCCTGGCACTATCTGACTCTTAGATAATGTAAAAATAATAATTATTTTCTTAGGGGTAAAAAAGATTATAGAACTTACCCAGTCAAAATTCATCAAAATACAAGTGCCGGAAAATAGGCCAAAACCTTATGCTCAGAATCAAAGAGATGATTAATGATTGACTCAGACCAAGTCCCAGGTCATCTGTTTTGAGTCTCTCTGTCTTAATTATACTCATATATTAGCATTAATTATATTACTTTGTTCAACAAGAACTTGAGAAAGTGAGATATATGATTACAAAAATACCTAGATTACAAAATAAATTGTTGTTTGTTGCTAAAATTTGGGAAACCAAAAAAGCATAAAGAATAAAATTATAATTATCTGCAGCCTCACAACCTATATATAATGCTCTACTCAGTTTATGTCTATAATATTCCTTATTTTACATATTGAGATGATATATATATTGCTTATTCATCCTTTTAATATAATAATGTATTTAAAATTTTTCCAGTTAATTTCAATTTTATAGCATCAAAAAACTTTAAATGATACATCATTAATATTTTTAAAATCCACTCTTGGTTTTGAAGTGATTTCTAATTCCAGGCATATAGGGATTCGAATGAATCATTAGAACTGGAAACAGTTTCTTCATAACTATGATGGCAACTTCATGACCAGGCATACAGTAGTTACCTGAGAAAATGTTCATAGTTACCTGAGAAAATGTTCATTGAATAAATAGTCTTCTTTCTCTTCACTGAAAGAGAATTCATTCCAATGACATTATTATATATTTTAATTAGCTAATAGAGCTAATGATCTTAATATATAAATAAAGAAGGATAATTGAAGTTAATTGTCAACTTGATTTTCTTCATTTTTATACTAATTTATATGTAATTATGGGGATCAATGTTTGGGCACATTTTCTTTTACTAATCCTTCAATTTTGTCTTTGTCATATGGCAGAATTGGTTTTTTGCGAGTTACTTTCTTAATGACTTCCAACTATTTCCTTAACAATAGTTATATTTAAGTGATTGAAATATGAAATGAGCATGTTTAAGTGTAGCCACTTGTTTTACTGCAGATGTTTTGGAGTTCCAATCATAGATAATTACTCTAATTAATGGAATTTTTTGATGAAACAATGATTTCTTTCACACTTTTTATGTATTATTTTATCTCTGGTTTTCTCTCCAAAGAAGCGTGGAATTTAACTATTTTATAAGTTTTAGTCAAATGAGTTTTTTCCTGTTAATCAAAATACAGCAAGTGTCCAGATGGTTGGACTAAAGAAAAGTCTCTATGAATGTTCCATTTATGTCCTTAACTAGTATATTTAATGAAAATTCAACAGCCAAGCTTTCTGGCTTGTGATATTAATATATTTTCTTTCTTGAAAATAAATTCACCAATGCCAATATCAAAATGTCCTTACTTTAGGAGACAAAATTATGTATACTCTATATTCTAAAATCTGCTTCTTAGAAAAAAATAACATACATTAAGATATTAACAATTATTTGGTCTGTGTGATGAAATTACAGTTTATGTTTTTCCACTTTGACTTTGTTTTTTTTGTTCAGTTTCCTTCTTATACAAGTATGTGACTTATATGGATTCTATGTGATGCTTTTATTTGTGCTCTTTTTGTTTATATTCCTCTCAATTTAGTTCCCAATTCTTTAAGAAATATTAAAAAAATCAATTACTCCATCATACCAGGTGCTAAATAATAGGTTTATTATTAATACCATTACATTTATTCATCATAATATGCTTATGTTATGGATAATATTGTAATTTTACAAATAGCAAAGTTGAATTTTCTCTTTAAGAGCTGATTCCAAAGCCTATATTCTTTCAAATTGACAAAATAACTACCCAGGAGCTATTTAAATGTGATTTTTTGTGATAGCCATAGAGGGCATATTTTGAAGGATCCCAAGCAGAATTAATTACTCCTACTCTGTGTGCTGTTACTGTGAATAGTCTGATATTTTATCTTACTTACAAGGTAACAAATTGGCCTGTCACATTTTTATAGATGCTAATAGAAGACACAAGACTCCTAGTTCAGAGACAATGGCCTATATGACTTACGGCACAAAAGGCAACATACACATCAGTAAATTTGCTCCATTTCTGCTCTGCCCACCTGAATGACATGGATGGGCACATGTGGATGCCTGCATACACTCTCAGGAAGCCCTAAGCTTAGAGAACTGGAATTTTTATAATGGTCAGCAAGCATACTTTCCTTTTGCTCCAGTAGGAAACATTATCTCTATCTTCCAAAGCTGTTAACTTTATAAACATCATTGAAAAGATAGTCCAGAACAAAGATCAGTTAGTACCTGACTTGTAATATGTAAAAAAAAAAAAAAAGAGAGAGAAACATGGATAATTGTCTCTTAATAGTATCTACTCCTAATTTCTATACTGTTTTGACTTTTGATAAAGTTTTCCATGACCGTAACATTCTGATGGCCACTCTGGTTAATGTGACCAATGGAGCCTGGGACCATATCTGTTCAATGTTTCTCATACAGTAATTAAGTTTACAATCATTAGGGCTATACTCAGCAAGATGAAGTTATTCTGTAGTATAGACCATAAGCATGGCCTAGGGATCCAGAATAAGCCAGCTAAGCAAATCCCATAAACCATCATTGTCTACCTTCAAATGTCAGGTGATTTTCTTAAGTTTCTGTATTGACACTGCCACTTGGTCCAAGGAATTAATCCAGGTACAGCAGGATATACTATTTAATGTGTACCCTCTGCTTTGGCCTGCAAGGAGGAAATCCAGGGCAATTCTATCATCCATAACATCCCTTTTCCAGGGCTCTAGTGGTGACATTGTTCGCTTTAGCAAAAGTCAGGAACACATTTTGTACCACTCTTTTATTTATTTGTAGAAATACATGACCACAGAGTCTGCAAAAATATTGAGTCTATTATGTCCCTGGGAGATGTCTGCAGTCCTCCAGGACTGCATGATCTATTTGTTGTTGTTTTTTTTAAATATGTGAAAGTGTCTTATGAACACCTCTACAGTGAAAGTTACTGTGTTTAGGGGAAGACAGCAAGTTAATGCCTAGCTTCCACACAAAGAGCATAGATCAAGGTGCCTCTGGCAAGACAGTGTTGTTTAAAATTGTTGGAGACCTTCTAGTGGGACCTATATCAATCTGGGGGCAGAGATGGACATTATATCCAAAGTATACTCTTGGCTAGCTGATAGTCCTTAGGGTTCATAGTTATTCCAAATAATTATGTTTGGCTGGGCATGGTGGCTTATGCCTGTAATCCCAGCAGTCTGGTAGGCAAAATCGGGAGGACTGCTTGAGACCAGGAGTTTGAGTCCAGCCAGAGCAAGAACAAGATCCCATCTCTACAAAAATAGAATAATTAGCCAGGTGTGTGTGGGGGGGTGCTCACACAGTCCCAGCTGTTCAAGAGGCTGAGGCAGAAGGATCCCTTGAGCCCAAGAATTTGAGGTTGCAGTGAGCTATGATGATGCCACAGCACTCTAGCTGGGGCATTAGAGCAAGACCTTGTCTCAAAAAAAAAAAAAAAAAGGAAAAAAGGGTTATATTCTTGTTTCTAGGGATAGCCTGAGGGAAGCCTGTCCCATTTGTCCATATCACAAGCCAACTGATTTCTCTGCCTCATGAAATGATTGAGGGATATTTATAGGAGTGTCAATCTAGACAGTTTGACAGATATTTTGCATGAAGGTACAAGAATTGAGACCACTCACTAATCTTTCCTATTGACCCTTCAGTAAGGTTAAGAGGAATGATAATCAAATCATCATTAGAACCATCTAGCAGGGGATGCCATACTACATCAGGGAACCCCAAGACCACCCCTGGGATCAATGATTCACTAGAAAGACTCACAGAACTAAAAATTAAATAAATAAATAAAAAATAAGAAAAAAACCTGCTGTTAGATTCAAAATTAGGATGTATTACAGTGAAAAGATACCAGTCAAAATCAGCAAAGGGACAATGCACATGGGGCAAGATCCCAGAGAAACCAGGAGCAAACTTTCAGATGTTTCTTCCCATTTGAGTTGCACCAGCATGAGCTTAATTCCCCCAGCAACACTGTCTGACATGTGTGAAGTATTGCCAACCAGATTGGTTCACCCATATCTTGGTGCCCAGGGATTTTATTGAGGGTCAGTCAGATAGACATGCAGCACCTTTGTGACCAATCTCACCTATTCAGACACAGCCCCTCCAGAGAAAAGCAGTCTTTCATAGTAAATCACATTGTTATGACAAACTTGCCATACAAACAAGGAACACAAAAGCACTTCTATCAGGCACAATATGCCTAAGCTTAGAATTTATGTCCTCAGGAGGCTGCCAAAGAATAATCTTGAATGTATACCTTTCTTTCTTTCCAATGTGTAAGGTTTGAGCCATCCAGGTCTTCTGAGTTAACCCTCTCTTGCCCACAAATCTAGTTACATTTAAGGCTCTTGCAATAGCTTTGGAGAGCTTTACAGAGTATGTTACTTCATAAGGAAGGCTTCTAGAGAAGTTTTGAAAGGCAAAGGTTATAAATGCCTCCCCCGACCTTAGTAATCTCCAGGGTCTGAGATGCTACCTTTTCAAAGTTCCTAGTTGTTCTTTTCCCTTCATCACCAAAATATAGGTGTATCTCTTTCCAATAGCTATGACTTCAATATTTTTTTCATTCAGACCCCTCTTACACTCAAAATTTATGTTTGGGAGGATTAGGTGCAAGAGGAGTAAGGAAATTTTTATTACATTTACAGAGACTCATTACATTCTGACTTTGGTCCGTTTGGGCCATTTGGTGAGCAATGTACTCAGCTAAGTGATTGTTAGCCTTATAATGAAGGACCATATAATCTAACCAAAAAAACCAGATAGCTACATCAGAATTAAGTTTAAGTCTCCTAGGCCACCTTTTTGGATGGGCTGACACACTAAGACTGTATCAACCACGCAAGCCTGGATTTGCCAGTAGGAGAAATAATAAAGCATCCTGCCCTGGAATGGTCAGGGCAGAAGCCTGAGTTTTCAAATTAGGTCCATTTACCACTCTTTTTTTCTTGATTATAACCCATGGAGTAGCCAAAAGGAGATGATATTTTCTGAGGGCAGCCCTCAATCAGTGACCAAACATCCTTGCAAATGTGTATGGACCTGGAAAAGTAAATGAGATGGAGTCAGCTAACCTTAACAGGACTCTCAAGTCTGGTGTGCAATGGTAGCCTCTGCATCAGAATCAGAGTCCTTTACTTTGTGCCCAGTCTACAATGGTGGCTGTATTTCCATGTTCTATATGATGATGGGTCCAGACGACAACGGTAGCATTCCAGGTGGTGTAGTCTCTATCAGCAGCTTGATTGCCGATAGTCTCATGAGAGCATGGACCCTTCATGAGCAACTGCATAAGTGATAACAGATGGTTTGATCTGTTTCTAATCTGCCAGTTTGTGGTTTTCTAAGTTTAAAACAGGATACAATATCACATGAGTAAATAAAACAAAGAAACTCCATTAAGAGATGCATCAGCCAGAGTTATGAAAATAAATTTGAGTTCTGCCTGCCAAGTGAAAGGATCAGACACCTTTTTGGATCTGAACAGCCAGTACTGTTCAGTACAGAGTTTGAACAGCTACAGCAGCTTGGTAGATGCCATAGTTTTCAGCTTAGCCAAAGGCATCAGTGAACCAGCCCCAGGCATTTAAGGAGACCTTGGTGAATTGAAGGTTTTCTTAAGCTGGTAGTGTTGCTTCAGACAACAGAATGGCCTATGACCTTTTCATGTAAAGCTGAGATGCTACTGGAGGCCTGTTTTATTCCTGAATTTCCATTCAACATAAAAGGTATTTTTGGTCCTTCCCATTATGTTAGTCATTGAGTTTGACTAGGTCCACACCAAATTGAAAACATTAGGCCACAGAAATCATAAGACCCCCATAGGTTATGCATTCTGTTTTGACCAGAACCCAGTAGAAAGTTAACAGATACTTTCCAAAAGGTGTATATCAGGTATCCATGCCAAGTGAGTGGTCACTTAATGGGTGTCTTCAGGGTTGCCTCTCTTTCTCATAGGCTCCAATCAGCAAAACCATCAGTCATAGAGACCTATAGCTCAAAGGGTCATTTGGGCTGTGATGTCCCAATGTTATTAGCACTACTCTAAATGCAGCCCTTCCAGATCAGAATAATTCCCTCTGGGATTTTATGAGCACTCACAGTGTAAGTATGTAAACCAAAACCAAATATACATTCAGCAGTGGAAGCCACAACAATAGTATATTAAGATATTCCAAGTTAACCATATGGGCGAAATCATATTTGCTTTCTTTCCTCTTTGCAAAATGTGTCCAAATACTACCAGTTGAATTCAGGCACCCCATCCCACAGGATGGACTGTGTGTGCCTACCTCAAACAGAGCCATACATGTTTGATTGAGTTCCTCACCTCCCCCAAACTCCCTCGCTTACTCATACGGTTGTGTATGGCTGTCAGACCCTATTGGGGTGGGGCATGGATTTTGGTTAAGCTCATAATCATCTTTTTTCTTCAAGTAGTTAAATTTGGACTAGAGGGAAGAGAGGAATTAGGAGACACAGAGGAAGAGATTATTCCACACCAGTGAGCAAGGCTTTGCATTCCCTTCTAATCTTGAGTGATTGCTTGTTTGAAGATCAACCAAACGAACTTTTGTTTTCAAACCACCATTTATTCCAGCTTCTGAGTCCCTTTGACTGCAACTACAGCCACTTTGTTTTCTGACTAGGCTGTGGTGTTTGCACCATATTATCAGATTACCATTGCTTCCTCTCCTGCCAGGGATAGACTGAGCAAAAACTTAGTAACCATTTGGGTATGATATTCCAACCACATAGAATACAAAGTTTAAAATATTTACTCTTTGGAGGAGTACAGAAGAATTTACTAACCCTGATTTATTCTATTAATATGGTATAGATGTATAGTTATTAATTGGTTTTCAGATGTTAAATCAAATTTCCATCCCTGGGACAAATCCATTAGGTCATAGTGTACAATCTTTTTAATAAATTAATTGATTCTATTTGCCTATAGTATGGTAAGGATTTTTGCATATATTTACATGATGTGTACTTTCCTGTTATTGCATTTGCTTATTATGTCTTTTGTCTGGATTTGGTCTCAGGATAATACCAATCTCATAGAATACTTTGCAAAGTGTCCTCTCCTCTTGTAGAAATGTTGGAGAATAATTCTATATTACTTATTCTTTAAATATTTGATAAAATTCACCAGCGAAGTTACTCCAGACTAGGCTTTCCTTTTTGGTCATATTTTAAGTTACTAATTCATTTTGTTACTTGTTATAGGTCTAACAGATTTTGTGCTTTTTGTTGAGTCATTTTGGTAGTTTGTGTTTTTGTAGGAATTTTTCTAGTTCATCTAGATTGTCAAATTTGTTGTAAAGTTGTTAGTAATAATACTCATAAGTTTTTCAATTGTGTAGAGTTGGTAGTGATGTCTCATTTATTTCTCATTTTGGTAATTTGTGTTTTCACTCTTTTTTTTATGGTCAGTCTAGCTAAGTTTTGTAAGTGTTATTGATATTTCAAAGAACAAACTTTTGGTTACATTGACTACATGTATTATATTTTGTTTTTATTTCATTGATTTCTGTGCTAATCTCTATTATTTCCTTTCTTCAGCTTCCTTTGTGTTTAGTTTAGTCTTTCTTTTTATCAATCATATAATATAGTATTATAATTATTGCTTTAATAAGTCTTATATGTTTAAATAAGGTAATAGATGAATAAACACATATGTATTGCCTTTTCTATTAATCTACATATGTAGATTATTATAATATAATATAATATATTTCAATATTTCTGGGATTATTCATTTTTTATGGGCTCAAATTATTAATACTACCAGGACATCTTTTAGTATTCTGTCTAAGGAAGATCAGCTATCAACAAATTAGCATAGTCTTTATTTGTAAACATTCTTATTTTCTCTTCACTTCTGAGAGGAGTTTTATTAGAGACAATTCTTTGTTTCCAAGATTTTTTTTCTTTTAAAACTTTAAATATGTCCACTGCTATGTGGGCTCCATTGTTTCAGATGAGAAGCCAATTATTAACCTTATTCATGCTTTACCTCTATATGTAATGAACTCTTTTATTTTTGCTGCTTTCAAAAGCTGATGTGTTGTTCTTAACAGTTTGATATATCTAGGTATGGGTTTTAGTATATTTATTCCACTTAGGATTTATACTTTATTATATTCAAATTTATATAGAATTTTTTTCATCAACTTGAAAATTTTTCATCTACTATTTCTCCAAATACTTTTTTTGGGTCTTTCTTTTCCTTTTCTTATTTTGTCATTTCCACTACACATATATTGATATACTTGATGCTGTCTTACAGATTTCTAAGGAGGCTCTATTCCTTTTCCCTCATTTATTTCTTTTTCTGATTAAATAATTTGTATTGATATATCTTGAAACTTACTGATTCTTTCTTTCACCTCAAATATGCTATTGAGCCCTCCTACTAAATTTTCATTTAAATTGCACTTTTTAACTCCATAATTTCCTTTTGGTTATATATATATAGATATATATAAATTTCTCTCTCTCATTTTGACTATGTGTTTTTGTTTAATTGTTATACTCGCCTTTAACTTTTTAGACATGATTTCCTTCAGTTCTTTGAACTTATTTTTAAAAGCTGTTTTGAAGTCTTTATCTGATAAATTTGATATTTATTGCTTCTCCCTCTTTAGCTTCTCTATTTCTTTGGATGTCTTAATTTTTATAGACAATATCACAGTGACTATGGATTCTACTTTTTCCCCTTATAAGTTGATGGTATGTTGTTTTTACCCTTTTTAAAAAGAAATTGCTAGGGTTTTTTTGTTTGTTTGTTGTGTCTTTGTTTTGGGGTTTAGGAGCATACCTGATTAAATCTGTGAAATTTTTCTCCCCTACAGTTTGTAATCCCTGATGTCCGTGCTTAGTTTTTTGTTTTTGTTTTTAATTCTTGCTTATATGTAAGCCTTATTTCCTAGGAGTCACCCCTGTGCCTGTGTAATTAAATGACTAGATAATGATTTGAGCTAAACTGTGCTCAACAGCCTTGAGCCCGTAAGGCTTTCCATGTATCTGTCTGTGTTTAAAGATGTACATTCAAACCTCAGGGTATCTTTCCAATCTGATGTCTCTTTTACTTTCTGCTTGTTCCTTTCAAGTGTTCTTTGTTCATGCATACAAACTCAGGGTTGACCAGGGGGATATGGAAAGCTTGGCCCCTCTGTGGTTTCTACCTTGTACATGGACCGTGTCAACAAGCTTGCCCCAGTAATAGCCACCACCTCAGGCAAGTAGAACCACTGGCTCTCCCCACTTGCATACCACAAAGATTGTCTGTTCCATCAACAATGCCATATTGGTTATAAGAATTTTTCAGCACTCCTAATATATTGACCCCCAGAGAGCAATAACAAAGCTGGCTGGCTGCCTATCCTCTCAGCTTTCTCTGCCCTGGCAAAACTTTACATCTACATCGTACTGTGGTGAGAAGCCACAGGCATGAGCGCTACAGATTCTCACTGTCATTACCTAAAGTTTAGCAGTTCTAAAGCACAAATGCTTCTCAAAAATTGCCTTTGGTCAATTTACAGAGCACAGAAATAGCTATTTTAGTTAATTTTATTCAGTTTTATAGTTCCTTTTTGGAAGGGAATAGTTGCCAAACTCTTTACTTGGTCATAGCCAGAAGTCCTGCCTCTTTACTCTGTATAACATTTCTAAAATTATCTGGTTTATATTTAAAAAACACATTTAAATTAGTTTTGGATGGAAGTGATTAAACCTTCTTGTTCCTTGGATTGGAAAGTTTTCTTGATTTTTTCTTTCCTTTTTTCTAGAATTGACCAAAGCAACAGCTTTTAGAATGGCACTGTGAAGGAAATTTTAGCTACCATTTTCTTTTGGCATCTATTAATACTCAAATAAAATGCTCTAGATTTACACTTGTTTTTCTCCAACTCAGCTACCAAGAATATGGGAAAAATCGTAACTACAGAGAATGGTCTCCTCTCCAGACAGAGATTTTAGGATTTCTTTGTCTTTTATCTATTTCTTTTTGTCTCTGGACACCTGGTTAGAAATAGCTAGAGATTTGATAAAATTAATTTGGTTTTATCATAAACAACCCTTGCCCTTTGAAGTAATTTAATGTAAATAAATCTCTTTTTAAGTGTTGTTGAGTGGGGAAGAATGTAGTCAAAGTGTTTTTTTTAGCATATCGCAAGAACAACGTTTTAAAAAAAGTCTTGCTAAATCGCATGTTCTGTTAGGTAGGGAATACTAGTATAATAATGATTTCACTTGGAAGGAATAATGTAAAACAGAGTAGTACAGTATTATAAAATATTTTATTAAATCTAAAGTATTCAGCAAGAATATTAAATACAACTTAAATATAATTTGGAAGAATAATTTTCTTGTTATTTTACAAGTCATATTTTTGCTTTGGTTATTTCCAATCATTCTTAGAATAAAAAAGGCACATATACTATAAAAATTATCATTGATTTGAGATTGTAACATCTATAGTCAATTTCTGGTTGTGTGATTTGAGGCAAAGAATTAATGTTCTCTAAGTTTCATTTTTCTTATGCGAAATAAGAAATAGCAACTATCTTGTAGAATCATTACAAAAAAAATGGAGGGTGCTTTACAGAGAACAAAACAAATGTAACAAAAAAACTGTTTCTTTCCCCCTGCTACACTGAGAGATGAATGAGGGAGTAGTCACTTCCTTGAAAGCCTAAAACATTTTTTAAGCCAGTGAAAGGACCCCTCTACCACCACCCCCCAAAGGAATTATACTCCTTCTTAACTGAATATTTATAGCCAAGGGGGGCTGAGTTTTCAAGAAAAGGTGGTGAGTGGATTTTGTGGGTATGAGAAAACGAAAGTTAGAAAAATAGGAAGTAGGATAGATTGTGTCTGGAAAGCTTGCGGTATAAGCTCTGATTACATTAAGATGATAGATAGGCCCTTAAGACTATTCTGGTCCTCCTTCCAAAGAAATGTTTAGCTTAGAATGTGAGTGGAGATAAACACAAAAGACTGTGCTATGGTTTGAATAGGTCCCCCAAATTTCATGTGTTGGAAAATTAATTCTCAAATTCATGTGTTGATTATAATTGAGGTTTTTGGGAGATAATCAGAATTAGAAAAGGTCATTAGGATAAGGCCCCATGATGGGACTAGTGACTTTATAAAAAAGAGGCAAATAGACCTAAACTGACACATACACTCTTCCCTTCTCAGCATATGATACCATCCACCATGTTATGACATAGCAAGAAGGCCCTCACCAGATATTGGTATCATGCAGACTTGAGAGTCTTAAAGACCATGAGCTAAATGAACTTTTGTTTTTAATTACCCATTCTGTGGTATTCTGTTTTAGCAAGAGAAAATAGGCTAAGACAGAATGCTACTTTAACATGTGGTGCCCATGATTGAGGAAGCATCTGTAATGTCATGCCCAGATGCAAAGAGAGGAGACCCGACTCATCTTGCTAAAACTTTATAACCAGTTCTCTCTGTCAAAGTTTCTACATGAGTTAAAGACAGCCAAAATCTCCTCCTTCCGCATCTCAAGATGCACATGTTATACCATAATCTCCATGAGCCCATTTGCTGGTATGTTCAATACTTTTGCCATGATTCATGACTTCGAAGAAATTTATTTTTTTATAAATGAATCTGTACTTTTGATAAGAATTCACAAAAAACAAGTTGGACTTTGAACAAGAATATTCTCACAAACAACCAATCTGACAATCACAATAAAACACAGTCTACTCAGCATTCTGCCACAAGTGAGTTCTCTGTCCAAACATTTGGAGCATTGCCCCTGGAATAAGATGTGAAAATTTTGGTCCTTTTATTTGAATAGAGCTATATAACTGTATCCACATAATAGGATTTTCAATTCAAATATCTTTTCCATGATTTTTATCCAGGAACCCTAATTGAGCTCATATGATATTCAAATCTGTCAATTTTCAGGATTATTTCATTTTTATAACAAGCTTATGAAGTAGGTGGTACTGTTGTCACTAAAAGAAAGGTGAGCAATGGCAGAAAGAAACATATCCTAGCTCTAAAATAAAAATAATTTAATAAAATATAATGGAGATAAAGCATTGTTTCTTTATAATGCTGGCAATTGGAAACTGACCCAACACTTGTAAGCCAGCTGTCTTGTACTTTGGATAACAGGACATAAGGAGGAAAAATAATAAAAGTTAAAGCTTCCCAACATATATAAAAATGAACAGTGGTATCATGGGATTTTTCTTTAATTTTATTTCCTCTGGTCATACATGGATAGTTTTTCAACAGACATAAGGAATTTTGAAATGGTTTCTAGCCTACATCCTTTAGGGATAAAATAGAAACAAAACTTATTCTCCAAGCTGTCAACAATTTGCTAGCATTGCATATCCAGGTTACTTATGGTAGAATTATGTGGTATCTTTGTCACTTATATTCTGTTTTCTGAATACTTCCTTACTAAGCAAGAACACACTAATTGAAGTCCATTTTAAATGCATGTAAAGTCCAGAGTATCTGAATATGTGGCTGAATGAGATTATTTATAAAAGGCAAGATATTCTAGTTTAGAATAAGTGGCACCAATTTGAAGGCAATTTTTAAAATAAGGATATTGCCCAAATAAGCATTTTACTTAGGCAATATGCTTCAAACAAAAACATTTTAGAAAAATTTAGAAAGGTTTAAATTGGAAGGTGACTTGATTTTCATTCTACATAACTCAGTGGTAATCTGACCCAATACTCTTCATGCTCAGCCTGCAACATCCGACAGCTTCAGTTACTATGAGTAATTGTAACCAAGGCAACATGACAGGGAATAATTAATGACTGGAATTCATCTTTAAAATATGAAGAACGTTCTAAATAATAAATATTAGAATAATAACAGTACCTCACACCTCTCTCTACCTTCAGCTCTCTTGAAACATTTCCACAAATTAACAATTATGATTTTGCATACAGGAGAATATAACTGACATGCATACAATATTAGAGACATAATTAAATTGAGTGAAATTGACATATTATTAAATTTGTAGCAAAAACTTTCCTAAATCTCTACAAATATATAAAAGCAAATATTCTTTCTCTTTCTCTCCCTTTCATGCTCATCTAGGTTGAAAGTTTTGTGAAGACAGTCCATGTAAATAAGATCTTGTGAAAGAGCTAGATTTAGCAGTCAGACAATCTTGGCTGCAAATCATGTCTCCAGACTGTATACTAGCTTGGTGACCTTGGGCATTCATTAATCTTTCTAACCCTCAGTTTTTTTCCACTGGAAAATGAGATTGATATTAATAATGTTAACATAGTAATATGATTGTTGAGAAAGTTACATGAATGTGTGTGAGTAAAGTATGTATCTCAGTGCCTATCAACTAAGAAATAAACACTCAATAAATGTTAATCAGTAGAGCCATTAACAGATAAGTATAATATATATGGCATTCCTCTAGACTCTCTGATATGGCAGTAAATATAACTGAGAAAAACTCCTCCCTAGTGAAATATACATTCCATGATAAAGAGACATACAGTAAACATAAATAATTGAATAATTTTACCAAAAAAGAGACAATTTCTAGAACTGCTGGGTGTAGTTAAGAAGATAATATAAGTGATTACATGGGGGAGAAGAGATACTATTGTCTTTAGGATTATGGGTAAAAATCTCTCTGAGGAGCTGACATCTAATTTAAAACTTAATGATGAGAAGGAGACAGCCATCGAAAGAACTGAAGGAAGAGCATTCCAAATAGGCATAATGGCAAGTACGAAAACCCTAAGGAGGACAACCATTGCTAGAGAATAATAAAATAGTGGAGAGAGTAAAAAAAAATGAATTAGGAGATGTAAGCAGGAACTGAATCATTTTGAGACTTTTAGGCCATGGTTAGAAATTTGCATTTTATATTAAGTACATCTTGGAAACTCCTAGTAGATCTAATAGTAATATCAATAGTAGTGGTTCTAATACAATGGCATTAGTAGCTCTAGTATTCTTCATGAAATAGGAAAAGTTTTGTTTATACAAAATAAACAATAACCAAATGTTTCTTGAATGATTAAGTGACTACATTGTGATATAGTTAAATATTCTAAAACTGAAAAACTTTTTAATATGGAAAATGTGAAGTCAAATAGTTTGTATTATTTGTCATCTTTCTGGCACCCAAAGTTAATTTGAATGATCTCAATATCAGGGATAATATTTAAAAATATTTAACATCTAGTTAATCCAAAATAATGTTATATTTAAACAAGTATTACCAGTAAAGCAGGTTGCCAATAATTCTGCCTACACTCTCCATCCCTGTTATTGTTCACTGGATTCTGCACAATATCTATCACATAGTAGATACCTAATAAATATTTTTTAAATAAAGAAAGAGAAAAAAATGTTGTTGATTTGCCACAGGGAATTCAGTTAGCTGTGTTCCTCTCATAGAACTACCTAAAAAGTCCTCAAGATCCATTGCATATATCATTAAGCAGGAAGGCATATGCAATGAAGCTTGGCAAAGTATCTAACTGATGAAAAACACCAAAGAATTGTTTAGTGAATCTTGAGGATGCATCATTCAGAATTCAAAATCATATATTTCTCGGGTTTCTGCCAATAGACATGTTACAGCTAAAACTGATATAAGAAAACTTGTAGAAGAGAGTCAAATAGTATGTATCTTTGGTTAGATTACACTTTTTCCTGCAGTTTATTAGGCAGCAGGATTTATTTCAGCCTCTTTCTTCATGCTAAACATACATACATATATACATACACACACATAAACACACACAAAAACAAACAGAAATAAAGACCATGTTCCCTCTGTACTACAGGAAAGTGCCTGATGCACTGGTTGGGATAAAATGTCCATTGTGAGAGTGAGTTTTTAAAACTAAATGTAACAGAATTTAAAAATATATAAGACATTATTTCCTTTGAGTATACAATAAAATCAAATGTAGATGTTAAAGATTCCATCAAGTATGCATTCTCTATTCCATTTTTTATTTTTAATATGAAATACCACTAATGTCTGCATGTTCATTTTTCATACAATCAATTTATAAATGTAATTATTAATTAAAATAATTTTTAATCAATACAAATTTCAAGGTAAAATAAATGTCATGTAAGGGCAAGAACCCCATCCCATTACTGTTACCCCCTGTTGTGGAACAAGGATTGTGTCCACAATCTCATAATGATAGGTTGAGGAATAGGAAAATTTGCAAGTCAAGTTTCAGCAATAGAAGCCTGAACTCTCCCAATCTTCCTATCATCCCACAGAGAGGAGTGATGGAGCCAGCCACTGTTGCATATAAGACATAACACAGACTTCCCCATCTTATTTGTCTGTTTTCATTTTCATAGGGTAGATTGAAATAAAGGCTATTGCTGGGGAAACAAGCAAATTATTTGGTTCCCAGGCAGTTGGGGTTAAGATGCTTGATGTTTACAAGTTGTCTTACAAAGCTAGCTGCATAGCTCCTGGAGATTTTTGAGGCCTATGGCAAGTGAATTAATTCCCTCCTGAATGGGGCACAGTGGGAATTGGGAGCCCTGGGATCAAGGAAGCTATTTAAATGTTGCCCATCCTGATGGGAGGAGGTGGGAGACCCAAGTCACAACCAGCTTGTCTCACCAACTCAGAGTGAACAAATAGAGGCCTTTTCAGATAATCATGCTTGCTGCCCCCAATATGTCTTCTGTAAATAACAACTTTTATCTCCTACTTGTTTGCCTCAAGTTTTTCTGCTTAAGTCTTATTCAATGGTGTTTCTTCTTGAGTTAAATAAAGCATGCTTCTTCCCTTTTCTTATTACATGGCTTCTGATTAATGACTTCTAATTTAACATTTGATAGCTTTTTTGTACCTTTGTATATGTATCTCCTTCTGTCTTGAACTATCTATATTGCTTCCTTAGATTTTATACATTTGGATTTGCTATTTCTTGTTGAATCAATTAAAATAATTTATATTTTCCAAGTAGCCATCCATTTTGTTAAAATTTGCACACTAGTTATGCATGCAATTATTTATTTCCTTCATTCATTCAAACACAGAGGAGAGGCCGGGCGCTGTGGCTCACGCCTGTAATCCTAGCTCTTGGGAGGCCGAGGCGGGCGGATTGCTCAAGGTCAGGAGTTCAAAACCAGCCTGAGCAAGAGCGAGACCCCGTCTCTACTATAAAATAGAAATAAATTAATTGGCCAACTGATATATATATAAAAAAATTAGCCGGGCATGGTGGCGCATGCCTGTAGTCCCAGCTACTCGGGAGGCTGAGGCAGAAGGATCACTCGAGCCCAGGAGTTTGAGGTTGCTGTGAGCGAGGCTGACGCCACGGCACTCACTCTAGCCTGGGCAACAAAGCGAGACTCTGTCTCAAAAAAAAAAAAAAAAAAAAAAAAAAAAAAAACACAGAGGAGACAGCATTGAGTAAAATAATAAATTAACTGCTCTCCTCCTCTTACATTTTAAGGGGAGAGCAGCAAAAAACAAGTAAATACATAGTATGTTACGCAACAAGTGTTATGAAGAAAGCGTTGTTTACAGAAAACAGACAATGACAGGCATGTAAGTGGCTTATTTTCTATAAAGCAGTCAAAGAAGACCTCTCTGATAATTTAAAATATGATCAGACACCAGAACAAAGGGAGGGAGTTAATCTGTTGCAGAAAAGAACAATCCAGACAGAGCAAACAAAACACAAAAGCCCTTAGGCTGAAGAGTGGCTGGTTTGTTTGAGGAACAGAGAGGAAGTCTACATGGCTAGATTGGAGGAAGGGAGAGAGTGAGTGACTAAGGAAAGTTGAAGAGGGGAGTTAATGAAGGTAAGGGCCATGTTAAACTCAGAATTTTGCTCTAAAGATATATTCTTTTATACTATTGATATTGTTATTATTATACCCACTAATCACTTTTTTTTAAATTTTATATTTTCTCTTCTTAATTTCATTTGCAGGACTTTGTTTTTTTTTATAACTCTGTGTGTGTGTGTGTGGATCAGGATTAATTATTGGTATTATTTCTATGTTTTCAAATGTATTACTACCCTCATATTTATTATAATATATCTTCAATTTTGCTTTCTTTATGTAAGTTGGCTTTTGGTTTTTCTTTTCCTTACTTTTTGGGGTTGAAAGATGAGTTAACTATTTTTTCCTTATTTATCCTATTTTTTCCTATTATAAAGTTATTTGATGTTCTATATTTTCTCTTATTTATAGAATGTTTTAATTTTTATATATTTTTTAATTTTTAAAAATATTTTCTGGATGCTACTTCTAAAAATATTTACAATAAAAAAATTACAATAGTAACTTTTATTCTTGTCTTGATTTTATAGTTTGCTGTTTTGTTTTCAGAACTATTAAAAATAGTTTTTTAGAACTACTACTTCCTATGTAGTTTATTCTTATCTCAGTTTGACTAGATTAAAGGATACTTTGAAGCTGGTAAAACATTATTTCTGGGTGTGTCTGTAAGGGTGTTTCAACTGGAGTGGCCAAGTATTATCCTCGGTGTGAGCTGGCCTGGAGAGAAGAAAAAGGCAGAGGAAAGGTGAATTCTCTCTCTCTCTCTCTCTCTCTCTCTCTCTCTCCTGGAGCTGGGATACCTTTCTTCTCCTGCCCTTGGACATCAGAACTCCCCGTTCTTGGACTTGGAACTCTGGAACTTACACAAGCAACTCCCTGGGTTCTCAGGCCTTCTGCCTCAGACTGAGAGTTATGCCAATGGCTTCCCTGGTTCTGAGGCCTGGACTTGGACAGACACACTACAGGCTTCTCTGGCTCTTCAGCTTGCTAATGGCCTGTCATGGGAATTCTCAGCTCCATAGCCACATGGCCCAATTCTCCTAATAAATGCCTTCTATTTATGTAGCTATGTAATTACCTATCCTGTTGGTTCTGTCTCTCTAGAGAACCCTGACTAACATAAAAAGGGAAAACTGGGGATAGAAGTACCTTCTTTTTTTTGAAAGTTAATACACAGTTGAATCTACAACCAAAATTGTTCCCCTGTTTTTCAATTTGATAAGGTAGATGAGGCATACCCTGAGAAAATCACAAAGAAAAAAATCAAAGAGATGAAATATTTTTCAGAATCATTCAAGATCTTTATTACGGTTACAAAAAGAAATTAACTACTAAACCATGGCAGAGGGTGTCTTGGGGCAGTAAATTTCTATTGGGGAATTTCCTGTTGGTTAATATTAGAATTCCTTGGTTGGTTATAAACTAGGTCATGGGTGACAAAATATAAATCTATTTTGCCTATATAATTGGCTTCTTTGCATATGAATTAAAAGTCTTTGCTTACAATATACAATTGACCATTGAAAGAGGGACAAAATTATCTTTTCAGTCAAAAATCTACGTATAACTTTTGACTCCCCCCCAAACTTAACTGCTAAATAGCCTACTGTTAACTAGAAGCCTTATTGATACCATGAAGGGTCAATTAACACATGTTTTGTTTATGTTATATGTACTCATAACCAAGCACACTAGAAAAAGGAAAACATCATTAAGGACATAATAAAGAAGAGAAAATAATTTTAGTATTCATTAAGTGGAAATGAATCATCATAAAGATCACATTCTTGTTATCTTTACATTGAGTAAGCTGAAGAAGAGGAGAAAGAGAAGAGGTTGCTCCTGCTATCTCAGGAGTGGCAGGGGTAAGATAGATGCTAAAGGTGTAAGAGGAGGCAGGAGAGGCAGGTATACTCAGTGTGACTTTATGGAAATACATCATAATTTCTGTTTGACTGGTTGTTTTTTTCATTTCTCTAAAAATGCTTCTATATAGTATCAATCCCTCTTCCATTATTTGCTTTAGCTTTAGTGCCCATACCATACATGGGTTCATGTCATAAAAGAAGAAAAACGCAGTCTAGAATAATCAGAACCCTTCTTCCAGATTGTCTAATATCAATTTTTTTCTGGCACTATTTATTCTATTTCTTCTTCCTCATAGTCTGGCACTGCTTTGGAAGCACTCATTTCCATCAAATCATCTTTTAATTCCTCTGGTGTAGTGTCTATTAGCTCTTGAAGTTCTCCAATCCAAAGATTTTTATATCCTCCAACTGCCTTCTCTCTCTCTCTCTCTCTTTTTTTTTTTTTTTTTTTTGCTATATTTACCATCTCTTATATGATTTCCTTGATTGGCTCTTTTGTATATTCCGTGAGGTTATGCATAACACCTGGACATAGTTATCTGGACAGGAATTAATTATTTTGGGCTTGATGGTTCTTTCAGCATTTTTTTCATATAACAATGATGACATCTTCAATGGTATAATCCTTCTAGACTTTCATGATGTCCTATTGGGGCTCTCTTCATAGCACTGAAAATATTTTCCATAGAATACTATGTGTAATGAGCCTTAAAGGTCCTGATGACCTCCTGATCTAGAGGCTGAATTAGAGATGATATGTTTGGGGCCAAGTAGACCACTTCAACACCTTATACATTTCTGTGTGGCCATAGGCATTGTCCAGTATCAAAATAACTCTAAAAGGCAGTCGCTTACTGGCAAGGTTCTTTCTAACTTCGGGGAAAAAGAATAGATGAAACCAAAACAGAAAAAGGTTGTCATTATCCAGGCTTTCCTGTTGTACAACCAAAAACCTTGCAGCTGGTATTTACCTTTCCCTTCAAGGATCAGGAGTTAGAAGCTTTATATTTAAGGGAAGTCGTAATCATAAATCTGACTGCATTTGCCAAAAGCACTAGAGTTAACTTATTTCTTCTTGCCTTAATAATACATAGTAATTGCCTTTTGTCTTTACTAACAAATATATTTGTGACAATTTTTTTTCCCAAAATAACATAACTGTTCAGACAGATATCCTTCCTCCTCAATGATTTTCTAAATGGCATCTGAGAACTTATCTGTTTCTTCCTGTATCTGCAGAAATTGCTTCTCCTGTTATCTTTACATTTTTTAAGCCAAATATCTCTCTAAAATTATCAAACCATCCTTTGCTGAAATTAAAGTCTCCAACAATATATCTTTCACTTTCCTTTTGCTTTACATTGTCATATAATAACTTTACTTTTTCTTGAATCATATTAGAGTTTGGAGGTATGCCTTTCTTATAACAATCTTGCACACACACAAAAGTTGCATTTTCAATATGAGATAAAAATGTATTTTGCAAAAAGTGCAAGGTTTTCATGCCTGCTGCCATAGCTGCATTGATGGCTTCATGAATTTCCTTTTCATTTTTTAGGGTAGTCTTTACTCTGGATTTATTTATCTTAAAATGGTAGGCAACTCCAGCTCAGCTACAGGCCTTGGTACATACCAAGCTGTTCAGCTTTTGCTTGTATTGTCATGACTTCCTTTGTTTCTCGGGAGCACTTTCAGCATCACTAGTGGCACTTTGTATGGATTTCATGGTGTTATTCAATGTTTAAGGTATTACACTAAACACAATGAAAAATAAGTGAGACCCATGAGAAAGAACTTTTTACTATGATACACAATTTAGTGGAAAGGTGAACTTCTCAGACTGAGATAATTTGCATCACATGGTGTTTTAAGAAGATGCATGCAACACTTGAGCTCACAACAATAACAACAGGAGATAGCTACAAAATTATTAATAATACAGTACTACTGCAGTTAATTCTATGCAGTTATGATTTAATACTGCATTGTTATGTTTGTTTATTTTACATTTCTCTCTCTCTCCTCTCTCTCTCTCTCTCTCTCTCTCTCTCTCTCTCTCTCTCTCTCTCGACTAGGAATGGCACCATGTACTGCCTGTGTTTGTGTAAATTTTGATAAATTTTAACTTTTTATAATAGATTCATGTATATTTTATAGTAGTAAATAATAAAATAGACTAGTATCCACATATATTTTTTGTCATTCTTGACATACCTTTTACTTAATTTCTTTGGTATTTTTGGGCTACACAGTTTGTGAGTTTTTTTAAATTGTCATAAATCTCCAAAAAATTTTCCAATATATTTACTGAAAAAATCTACATATTAGTTGAGCCAAGTAGTCCAAACCTGTGCTGTTCAAGAGTCAACCATACTATCATGTTTTAAAAGTACACAGGTCATTTGAACAACAAAATCTCCCAGGGACTTAAAGAAAAGTTATTCTTTCCTACTTGTATGTTCTTATGTTGTCACACATAAGCAATCATGAAGTTAAGGCAGATGGGAGTGTTTGGAAAAATATTTGAAAGTGTTGTTAATGTAGTCTTTACCAAAAATGGTGCTTAATTGACAATGCTGCTTCATACTCAAGTTCCATATTGCACTTTGACTTTCAAAGTATCTGTAGAATAGGTTCCTTCCTAAGTGTGTGTGCGTATGCACACACACACTCATGCACACACATACATTATGTATTACTCCTAGAATCGGCATTAGTAATAGAGCTCCATCTAGTGTTTATAGATATTGTAAATCATAGGTAAATTTGTGTTTTGATTTTTATTTAATAATAAAATCATATCAAGAATAAATTCCATTAATTAACTATATTTACTTTCCTACCCAGCCCCATTATGATAGAGAAGTGAGGCATTTTAAAAGATTATCTAAATGATACAATAAATATTCCTATTGTAACATAATAGTGTAGGTTTATAAATGCTCAGGTAATTTTAACTAATATATATAACTAAAGTTAGAAAACAATTATTTTATTCTCTGAGGAAAATACATTATTTGTTTATTATTTGATATTCAGAAATCTCTAATTTTTTGCACTCTCACCATTATTTTGTCTATGAAGAAACTCTCAGTTTCTGTTTCCACTGAAGTTAATTAAGATGACATTCAAAATGCTAAACTCAAAATGCCTATGGTGCTAGGAAGTGTTCAATATAATGTTAAACTAAGTCACTCACACAATATAAAATGAGTTTTACTAACACTTTTGGTTTTGAGAGACGTTATTGTGCACCAATAAGGTTTTGGTGATAAACAAGCCCCAGTGAAGTGAGACTTCATAATAATGATAATTGTGTTCAGCTCAATTATTGAAAATTATAAGAGAACTGTAGCCTGCTCCTGTGTTAATAGTGTTCTAAATATCTAGAAAATACAGCTTCTTTTTTTAAATTTTTTTGAGATGTGGTTTCTCTCTGTGTCACCAAGCCTATAGTGCAGTGGTATGACAAGATCATAGCTCACTGCAGCCTCCAGCTCCTGGGCTCAAGCAGTCCCTCTATTTCAGCCTCACAAGTAGCTGGGACTACAGGAACATGCCTCCTAGCCCTGCTAATTTTTTTTTATTTTTTGTAGAGATGGGTCTCTCTGTATTGTCCAGGCTGGTCTTGAACTCTTGCCCTCAAGCAATCCTTTTATCTTGGCCTCCCAAAGTACTAGAATTGGCCAAAGCAGTGGCTCACACCTATAATCCTAGCACTCTGGGAGCCCAAGGTAGGAGAATTGCTTGAGCTCAGGAGTTTGAGACCAGCCTAAGCAAGAGCGAGACATCATCTCTACTAAAACTAGAAAAATTAGCTGGGCATCCTGGCAGGCACCTTTAGTCCCAACTACTTGGGAGGCTGAGGCAGGAGGATCACTTGAGCCATGAGTTTGAGGTTGCTGTGAGCTATGATGACGCCACTGCATCCTACCTGGAGTAACAGACTGAGATTCTATCTCAAAAAAAAAAATAAATAAATAAATAAAAATAAATAAAAATAAAAAGTGCTGAGATTACAAGCCTGGGCCACTACCATGCCCAACATGATTTCTTTTTTGCCAATTTTTATATATAGGTCTATTCATTCACTCATCATTCCATGATGTTCATTGGCTTTCTAATATATGCCTAATTCTCATTTAGGTACAATGATGAGAGAGACTGTATATCATTCCCTTGTATCCATTAACCTGTTTTCCCTTTAGCAACAAAATACATCCCCCACATCAGGATTGTGTTTAGCATCTGACCACCAAGATAGAGACATTTATTAGCCTGTTTTGTAGCTAAGTACTGCCTTGATATTGAATTTAAACCAGTGGATGTTAAATATAAATGTTACCTGCATATTGTATGTAACTTCCTGTTCATCTCTTTAAAATTAAGCTTTTCTAGCACTACCTCTATGTCATTCTGCAAAAAGTAATGAAGAGAGGAGTCACCTTCAGCCATGTAGATGAGAACCACACCCAAGATGCGGATAGAACATGCAATGGAAAAGTCCCGGGTCACTTAATGACTTTACAGAACACAGCCACCTTGCCAGCTGGACTATGTCATGCAAGACAAATAAGCCTCTGTCATACTCATGCAATTGTACCTTGGTTCTCATTTCTTCTTGTTAGAATGGGTTTATTTGTAAACTAACTAATATAGATAAGTACACAAGAAGAAGAAAACACAGTCCTTGGCCTAAAAGAATACTCTAATCTAATGAATGATCCAGAAACATGGGCAACTGCATATAACATAGAATCACCATAATGATAGATGTTTGTAGAAAAGATGTGGTCACCTGGGAAGTTCTTCCTTGAGGGATGAGACAAGGCTTCAGATAGGTAGTAGCATTTAAATTGATCTTGAAATAGTGGTTTAAGGTCATTACCTGAAGAAAAAGGGAAAAAATGGGTAGAAAGGACTCTACAGATAAAAAAAAAAAAGCATGCCATCAACAAAGGCATGGGGAATGGAGTCCAGAGTAAATGATGCATTTGGAGGACAGCAAGAAGCAGATGAGTCAGGATGGGTAAGTGTCTGATATGATCCTGGAAAAAGAACTGTGAAAGGTTGGACTATCTTGTAAAAAGAGCTTAATGTCATAAAAAGAATTATTATTTTGCCCCCTAGGCAATGAGCTTTTAACAAAGAAGTGATGTGAGCATGTCTGTGAAGCTATCTAAGGTTGATTTGTTCTGCATGCTGTCAAGGATGGTCAAAGAGACTACTTCTTGATTTCTTACTGTATGTGATTTTCTTTTATTATTAAGAATTTTTATCTGGTGTGAAAGACGCTTCCTTCATTCAAAATAAAATGTAAGCAGCTACTCAACTAAGAAGGGACAACACAAAGAGCTAAAAGGCATCCTCCTCTCTTATAATAGATGTAATTAATCCAGCATTTACATTCCAAATAGTAGGAAATATGGACAGTAATTGGAGAACTCTTGAGCTAATATTTCTCCTGCGTTGGTCCACAGCAGTTAGTGCAGCTGAAATGCTGGGAAAATCAAATGTATTACTGCCTTTCACAATTTCAGGGTCACCAGCAATTGATATTTTGAATATATTTGCATATGCTTTGCTTCATCTGTATAAATAGCAAGTGAAAACCACAGACAGAAGCAAACTTACTAAAATCATACTAAAAGTACTAATCACTAGGTTGTTTCAGCCACACAAAAGAAATATTGTGTATGATATTGTGGAAATGATTACTATATCCTCTTTTCTACTAAAATACCTAAATGTCAAAAGAGGAATGGTTCTACTATTCTCCCTTGTCTTCACAATTTTCACATCGTAATCATGCATTCCCATTTAATGTCAGCTGAGAGAATACCGAGTCCTAGTTTTTTGGGGGATTAGTTAGGCTCCTCTGACTTGGAAAACTGAGTCTGCAGCCAAAGGGAATTTAATAATAGATGGAATTAATGATTGTCAATCAGTGAGAAACTATGAAATAAATCAGAGGATAGGCTAGATGATGTAAGTTCGTCAAATCAATGCGTTTTCACAGTTGGAAATTTAATTGACTATTAGGCTAACTTTTTCAAAACTGTCACAGTATCAAAGATAGTATCAGGCACAGCAAAGCTGTACATGCAGGCCAGACTGCAATCTCAGACACAGTAATTGGCAAATAGTTCAGGCCAGCTGTCTATGCATTCTTGATATGTTTCTGTTTCTTTGTGGTATCACTTTACAATCTCTGAAAGGACTAGCAGTTCTATAGGTCACAGAGTTTTTGAAAGTATGTCTCCAACTCCTCAGACAACGCTTCTGGAAATATAGAGAGACATTTGGAAATAGATGTGAATATATTGGCTAGAACTTAACATTCTAAAAGCACTCAGATATTTTGTTCTCATTTAAGAGACAGTTTAAAGTTACAGATACAAGATTAATTTAAGCAGAGAAATAAAGGTCCAACATTTGCTCCTCATTCTCTAGAGGGTTATTTCTGCTGCATGGTTTGGAAATAAATATATTATTTGTATTTGGGATATAAGTTCAGCACATATGGTTTCAAAAATTTGGGAGTTTCAGTAGAATTAGTTTAATGTCAGAAATAACAGATATGAATAAAAGCACTTGGTGAACAGGAATGAAATCAATCAGCTATCCAGAATGGGAGTCTCGTTAAGAATAATTTCATTTCAAGAAGCAGGATCAACACTTTTGGCTCAATGCGAACATAGTTTTATCCATATGTTTACAACTTCCCAATTTTCCAATTTTATACTAAAACAGATTGAATCAACATTTACAATAATAAAATTTGTATGCTGTTTTGTGAGGCCTAAGTATAATATAATATTTACCAAATAGTGTCAGAATAATAACATTTCCAAGGCTACCAAATGTTGTATTTTTTACACGAAGGCAAGATACCTAATATTCAAATTACATTCAAGTATACTCCTTCTATAACAAGTAATTGACATTCTTCTGTTTTTTGTTGGGTTTTTTTTTTGTGCCTTATACCCAGAAACAGTTAAAGAGTTTAATGTCCATTCATAAAAAATAGTTCCACATACTCAGCTGTGAGCATGGTAGGTAGCTATGTGGAGATATAAGAGGAACTGGCCCCATTCCTTTGCATAGCTATGGAAATTTTCATGGGTAAACTATGGCTGTATACAGCTCATAGGCTGAATTTGTTTGTTTGAGATGCAGATTATCAGGACTGCGTGGTTAACTACATGAGATGGAGAAAAACTGTTAAAATATTTTTTAAAAGAAATCAAAAAGGATATTAAATTTTTTAACATACATACTTGTTAGGCACTTAAAGAAACAGAAATTCGAATTAGAAGGCTACAGGAGACATACGGGACATTTACGGTTCTGCATTAAAGGATCCCAGAATGGATAGAATGGAATATAGGACTATGCAGTGTGAAAATTAGCAACAACTATATTCATAACTGGATTCTGAATACAAAAATATGTACTCTGTTGACAATAACCATTGCATATTTTATTCTTCAGAAAGTATTTTTCCTCACCTGATTCAAGTATTACAATAACCATATATGTATTAAATTAACTCCATGTTGTATGGAAACTGACTGTTAATATTTCTAATTTAATCGAATGAATTTACTCGGCATATGAGTTATCTACTGTTGCATAACAAATTACCACAAACTTGGTAGCATAAAACAACACCATTTATTAACTCAAAATTCTGTAGGTCAGAAGTCTGGCATGGTATGGGTTCTCTGTTTTTGGTCTCAAGGTTTTGGCTGGTAAAGGTCTTACTTGGAGGCTCTGGTGGAAAATCTACTTCCAGGTCCATCTAAATGGATGACAGAATTCAGTTCCTTGTAGTTGTTGAACTGAGGTTCTTGTTTCCTTTCTAGCTGTCTGCTCAGGGCAGCTCTCAGCCTCCAAGGCTGCTACATTTATTGGCATGCAGACTCCTCCATTTTTGAAGTTCACGATGACATGGTTGAATGCTTCTCATGCTTCAAATATCTCCAATATCCTCTTTTGCTACCAGCCAAAGAAAACTCTTTGCTTTTAAATGGGTTCATTTGATTGGGTCAGGGCTACAAAGATAATCTTTGTGTCTTAAGGGGCAACTGTATTGGGACTTTAATTGTCTATCTTCCTAATGAAGCTTAGATTAGTGTTTGATTTAATAACAAGGTGATGGAAATTGAGCAGGTGTCACTTTTAGCTATCTGCTTAGCACATTTGGCATATGAGGAGTAGAGCCAGAATTAGAATTCAGATCTGTTGATTAACAATCAAGAGGTTTTCCAACCACTCTTGATTTTTTAATTTATAATAAATCCGTTAATCTGTAGTTGTCTTATATCTACCTTACTCTCACCCCATTTGGAAGTTATTGGGGCGTTGAAGAAAGCCAGTCTCAAAATGAGTTCTGTTGACAGCACAGAATGTACTCAAAAGGTAGTAGGCCCAGGGAAGAATGCCAGATGCCTGGTTAGTGGCAGCAGAGAAAAAAAGATGAGACCTAATAGACCTCGGTCTGTTTCACCAAAATAGAGAGCCCCTTGTAATCTCTATTTCCACCTCTCTCTCTATTTACTCTCTTATAATTTATAGCACTTCTATTATGCAAGAGGCATATTTTAGAATGAAAGCTCTTTAAGGAGGAAAGCTTTCACCCTTGGATCCTTAGTGCCTAGCATAATTACTACCACATATTTAATACTATCAGAATTTGCATGTAGTAAATGCTTAGAAAGGCCGAATTGAATCATATGGTCAAATTAATTAGAAATGAAAGGGCTATTATTGCAAAATAAATACCTTGAAAATAGCTCCTAAAATGGACATAAATTAGAATCAACCCTTTGAACAACAGTGATGCTACCTGTAGTGCCTGATACTTGTAAGAATATAAGTGAGTATGGATACATGTTTAATTCATATAAGTGAAGATGAATAAATATTTAATTCCTCCACTAGATGTTTATAAATTCAGTTAAGTTTAATCAAAGTACAGATATTTGGGTTTCCCTGGTTGGAAGAAAGGCTACTGGGCAATAGCATTTTTTTCTTTGAGACTATATGGGTCAAGATTCTAAGGAAAAGGATATAAATTCCACACGAATTAAGGTATATAAAAGGTAAAACTTTATTTTTATAAAACTCAACTTGTTTTCCAAACACTAACTTCTGGGAGAATTCAGTCATTTGTGCTATTATTTGGTCATTTCAGTCAAAAATAATCCTGTTCAAGACATTCCTTTGTCCATTTTTTTTTTTTTTCTCAGAATGTGGCATTTGGTTCAATGAAGGCTTATGGTAATGAGAGGGTATCCAGCAGTCCTCTGGTTTTTGAGGATAGTTACCATGCATTGTTGGGTTCATTGCTACCAGGCCTCTTCTTTCTGATGCTTCTCAGCCTCTGCTGCTATGATGTGACCTTATCCTCACAACGGTGCTCCTGCAATTTCCATGACTCTCTCTCTCTCTCTCTGTCTCTCTCTCTCATATCTAACCTCTGCATATAAGGCTGCTTTGAAATCATTCTGCCATGATTGGACTCAAATATTGAGTCTAATAGTTCTTTCCAAAACTTGTCCATTTATTCATATTTGAAGAGTTATATCCAGTATGGAAAGTCTCAGCAGCACTTTCAAAACAAATATTATCTAAGCTAATTCTCCTCCACACCAATTATTCTGCATTGGCTTAAATTTAGATCTAGGATTTTTTTAAATGAGTTAAGAGCCAAGTACTAAGTTTCATTCTGTTCTATTCCATAATATCCTTATCCCATTGCTGCACCCCAATTTGGGAGTAGAGTTTGGGCTACTTCTTTAAACTTTCTCTACCCTCAATTTGAGGTAAATGCTAGCTTCCATTTGAAACAGTCTATCTAGTAACAGGATTAATATATTGAACTCTAGCTATCCAGAATGTTGTGATATGGTTGCTCCTTGAGGAATCATCTTTGCATTTACAAGTATTGGGCAGTGCCAATTTGCATTTGAATTGACTAGTGTTGAGTACCTCTGTGCTGTAGAGGTGTTTAGTTTAAAACAGCTAATGTTAAAATAGGCACACGGGCATTTGTGTAAAAGACACTATTCTAACCATCAGCTTGATTCTGATTTAAACTCCTTTGCGTGTAGAATCTCTGAGCTTAACTGGGAGATAGAAGACCAAAAATGGCTTATGGCTACACCATGCTTTTGATTGACTATGGCTTCATTTCCTCCCACTTAGAATCCCAGAATGTTTCCAAAGAATTCACTTGTTATTAGCCCAATACAAGAAACAGATGTGCTAATTTTGAGTCATAAATCTTCCTTTTGTTCTGGTATATGTAACCTGGAAACACAAAATCCCAGACCCAATTTTTTTAATTTGAAGTATTGTTCAGTTGTCCAGTCATCTTTCTGAAAACTAGAGGTGAAATTATAAATTCCAGTTCTATTACATCTGATTATATTTATTTGGCCTAAGATTCTCTAGAAAGGACAAGGCTGTGTTTACTATTAATAACTTCTTAAATGACTAAGCCCTTTGAACAAAATATCTGCAATGTTTAACTATGTGCCCCTTTGGCTGGATTGATGTAGAAAAATTTTTCTCAAACACACCCATATCCTTGTATATTACTATTGGAGTATTTTAGTTAATCAATGCAACCTGGTCACCTTTCCATAGATTTTAATCATCTTAGTGAACCTATTATTTTAGGCTCAGCTCAAGTCTATTTCCTTTGTGAAATTTTCCCTGATCCTTACAGAAAGGAATGGGTTTGGGAGAGTTGGTGTGTGAATATGTGAAAATAAATTTTTTCTCTGTTGTGATAACATAAATTATGGGTTATACATTTATTATGGAACTTACAGCATTCTATTTTATACTACAATTATTGCTGTTCTCCTTTGAGGAAATGAACTGTTTCCCTAGTTCAAATTGTTATCATTTATTTTGGTACCTAGTGGAGAACTTACAGGCACATGGGAAGGCTGACTTGGATCATATTGTTGAATTATAACTTCTAAAATTTTTTAAATTTAAAATTTCTTTCAGTGGCTTTTCAATATTCCTACCCTAATGTGAAAAAGAACAAGGCCTAGAATCTCTTTGGGGAATTAACTGTTAAGAAAATCATTTGGCAGCTGCAACTAGTCAAAATTATTACTTCAAATTTTTATGAAAAGTACCTTAAAGTTAGATATCTAAAATATTGTAGTGTAGGCTTCCTGAGTAGTGGAGCTCAACGCATCAATAGGAACACAGGGATCACTTTCACTGAATTCAATTTCCATGATCTTAGATCATATTACATTAACTTGACTTCAGTCAAATCAAATTGAATTACCACAGACATTTGCTCCTAAATTCTACATTTCCCCATCTTAGGCCAAAACATTTGTTGGCTTTACCAGTGGCTAAAAGCACTTAGGCAGAAACAAAAGTAGACTGAGGAATAGGAGTGGACATGAGGTTCATTATCAATCCCATCCTGCATATCTGTGTACTAAAATATGTCTAAACTATATTCTTCTGTGAAAAATAATCAAAGACAATATTTATTCCCAGAAAGTGTCAGGTAGAGTTTGAGCAAGTACTCGAAGCTTTCCCTTCATATCTCTCAGAATATACTTGACTTGCAATGGGCCTCTCATTTTGATCATCCATCACTCTGAAACTAAAGTTGCCAATCAATATTTGGCATTTGGGGTGTCAAATTAGAAGATTTTTATATGTCCAAATGGGGATAAGTTTGGAGCTGCCAAAATTGTACTCACTTGTGACCTAAATATCGAAGAAAGAAAAAGCCAATGCCATTAAACATTTTGTCATCTCCTTTCCACGAGTCAGTAATGAAAACCTGCCGACCAGCAGTCTGTCAGCTGCATTCTGTTTAATCATTGGAAATGTGTGCACTATAGCTGTGAAGCCTAAATGGAAAAAGTTGCCACTGCAATTGCATCCTCCTCCTACCAATAAATCAATGTAGATGAGGAAGGGAGAAAGAAGGCCATCTGACAGCTCTCCATCAGAACGCCAATCATAAATTAGCACTCACAGAGAACATATCACACAAGACCGTCTTTTCAGGGCCCTGGAGTTAAATAATGAAAAGAGATACTTTAGTTCAAAAAGGTTGCAATTCCAGATATATGGGAAATGGGTTTTATGAAGGCAAAAGGAACCACCCAGTGAGAAAGTTCATCCTATTTCTGGAGGTAAAGTTGTGTACTTGCTCTTGATTTTTGACACATGGGATGGTTAGGAAGCTGATAGGTTTTATAACTACAACTAGAAAGACCCTGGTCTCTTTCATTGATAGCATTTCTTAAGACTGTCTCCATAACGTAGGGCAAGTTTATTGTTTTCTCATTTTTTTGAAAGAAAGCACCATTGCAAAAAATATGATTTTCAACTTGATGGCAGCATGCCCCAGTGATTTAGGTGATACTGGATTCTTGCTTAAGTTCACTACATAAACCCAGAAAAAGAATTCTGCTTTTGACAGCAGGAGAAGGCAAGTTTTCTTCCTACATCATTAAGTTAGAAATATACTTGTTCAAAACATATGTTATATTGTACCTTTCTTGGATTTGACATACCAAGTTGTAAAAATTAATACAAGACCAAGATCATATTTTTAAGAAAAGAAAATTATATGTAATTAAAATCCAAATTTTATAAATTACTATTAATCTGATAAATATATAAAACACACAAAATTACTAATTTTGTAATAGTGTGACAAAAACATTAGATTTCTTTTCCCTCAATACCTGTGAAATTCCAAGTGTCTTCTATCTCTTTGCTTTTATGACCTTTTAATAAAGTATGTTATAATGTACTTACTTTTTAGAAGAATAAAAATGGTGCTGAAAATCATGAGGTGTTGTAATATCTCTAAATTTTCAAATATATTCCCTGAGAATTGGATCTTTATCCTCAAAAGGCTCAATTTACATCATGTCATGATTAGGACTGTTAAAAGCAATTTCCCACATTTCAGTAACCTATCCTAGAAGCACATACAAATAGTTCCTTAAAAATAAAAAACAGAGTAAAAAGAGGCCTGAGAACAAATGAAGTTAAAATTCTACTTAATATGGGAATATTCCTCAGACAGCCCTGACAATGTTGATTGGGCCTCTATTTGAACATTTCTAGTGAGAGAGTATGCATTATTGCAGAGAGATGTCATTTTATCACTAGGTAATTATGGTATTAAAAGCATTTTGTCTTTTATTGAGTGAAATACAAAAGAAAATAGGTCGAATTTTGTCTAGGTTTTTGGTATGTCAGTCAGGGGCTCTGGAGTTTATGCTTTTATCCTAGTAAAAGCATACTGCATACATCATACAAGTTTATATCCACCTCCAGAGCCAAATAATTATCTTACCCATTATGAATAAATCAGGATTGTTATCTCATTTAATCTGAAAAGCAAATTTTATTCAAATAATAACTTTTGGGTACTTTGTATACCAGATAACATTTTGAAAAGTGGTATCACCCTCAAATGGGGAACTGAAGAAAGTTTACTAAATGGACTGTTCAGCATGTGGGCAAAGATGACCAAAAAGAGTTGGTGAAGCACTCTGGGGCTTACAACAGAAAACAGCACTAATCTCCTCTAGGTCTAAAGGGGCAGGAGGAAGGAGTGATTACTGTCACCAGTGAGGATAGCTGCAGTTGTAGGAAGGTTGCTTGGCAGAAGCTGTGGCCATTGGTAGAGTGGCCCAGCTGTAAAGAAATATTAATGCCCTGTGTATACTATCTTTCTGCATTTGATCTCCTGTTGATGGATTTTATTTGTCAAATGCAAGCAGAAACCAGAAACAAGAATGCTCACTGATGCAGTCTATAAAGATCAGCCTCCCTGGGCACAGAGCAAGGTAGAGAGAGGCAAAGAGTAGGCAAGAAAGTATTAGCACACTATCTACTGAACTATGCTAGATTATGGGAGCCTCACAGATTACTGAAAAAAGATGAACATATTTTACCAAACATAAACAAAAAGGGTACCTATTTTTATAGTCATAGGAAAAATAAACTATGAGCTCACAGAAGTGTATGTAGCTAGTGACATGTCTGTGTCACTTATTTCATTGTTTTCTGAGGAAAATATTGTTTTGAACTCGTGGTCCACTTATAATATCCAGCTCATTTTACCTGAAATATCACTAATATAATCTGTCTACTTATAATACCTATAAATTGATTTTTAGCTTTAATTCATATTTTTACATTTTTTTTAAAACCAAGTTGGTTTTAGTGAATTGCTGCAACATTCTTTCAACCTTGATGCCCAACATTCATTAATACACACAAATACATGAACATACACACACATATACACATGTATATATAAATGTATATATGTGTATGTAACTAATCTTAGAAATGAAAATGACTTCATTCCTTTCTGTCTTTTGTGACAAGCTGTTCCACTTTGGTTTAATCCTAGACAAAATAATCCCTTAGCCTTTTGTTTACAAGCTCAATATTGAAGCTCTCCTTTTTCAATTATCATATTGCTGCTGTCCCCTCTCTAATCTTCTTACCCTAGATCACCAATGACTAGAATTCTAGCTTCAATTCCAGGTCTTCACTTGCTGAGTATTTAACAATAGCTCCCCTGTAATTGGAATCTCTATCCCATAATTCAATGTTGTCAAACTGGATTTCTTTATCTACCCTGGTGTTTCTAGGATAATTTCTGGCCTATAGTAAAAGTTTTAGTATTCATCTAAAACTTTTTCATTGAAAACAATTGAAATATTGCCAAACAATACAGTATCAGCCCCCTAGCTCCTTAGATTGTCCTCAAATATTTGCCACTCAGATGGTATTAATAGTAGAGCTATTTTTATTTCATTCTCTATTGAGTATATGTGACTTAACTTGAACAATGGTCATTGATGTTTTTGCCTCATGGGCATTTTCAGTGAGTCCAGTCTCTCTAATTCTGACCCACATTTACATGTGCCTTTTTATGAAGCCATCCTCAGAATAACAATGACCAACCCTGAAAACTTTTTGTCAAGCCCCCAACTCCACCCAGGTCTGCTACTTCTATCTGCATTCTTTAGCTTGGTCTTACTTGGGCTGAAACTGTCCCACTACCCATCTATTTATTTCAAATCCTATTGAAGTTTATTGATTGTTTCAATTAAATATTTAATATCTAAGATATTTAAAATACATTTCTAAAGAATAAAGAAATAAAAATAAAATAAACAACACCAATAGCTTTGGGGTTCCCTTTGTTGCCTTCTATGATTCTATTCCCCTTTCTCTACCAACCCTATAGCCACAATCCTGAATTTGTGATTATCATTTTCATTTATATGCTTTTTTCACACACACACACACACACACACACACACACACACTCACATACACAGAGTGTATATTTTGAACTTTATATAAATAGAATCTTATTTTGCATAAACTTCAACTTTCTTTTAATGGTAAATATAATTTTCATTAGGTTTATCCATGTTAATGCATGCAGCTGTAACTCATTTATTTTCATTGCTATATACCAAAATGCATCTTAACATTAAACCTGCTATTTATTGAATTACCTTTGTGTCTATCACTCTTCTAGTCCTCACCCTGTAATAGATAGAAGGATTCCCTAGCATGAGGCCAAGTTCAGATCATACATACTGTTTAGTTTTGTATCAGTGAAAGAATATAAATCTAAACGAAGCTTAACATTCGTTAAGTTGATCAGATTGCAAGACCAGTGATAGGTACTGACATGCTCTGGAGTCACTTTTCCCTAGCTAATTAAAAGTGTCTGGCAGGGATAAGAGAACAGATTTCTGAGTCAACTTGCCTGGGTTCTTGCTATAATCTTGAGAAAATCTTTTTGTCTCTCTCTCTTTCTGGGCTTGTTGCTCTGTGAAATGAAGCTAAAATGTTTTATCCCCCCAAAATAAGTGTAAAGCTTGAGTAAAATAGTCTATGTAGTTAGCATCAGAGGTAACTTCATCATGAAAATAAGTATATATCAAGTCGCCTAAAGAAGTTTTGGCAATTTGTTTCAAATGTATCTTAATATTGAAAAAATATGTTTGCAAGATTTGAAAAAAATAAGGTTATCTTTAGTTACTGAAGACCAGTGACTTTTCCCGCTTAGTCTTCTTATTCATTATACTTCCCCTTTTCTATGATAGCATTGGGGTGATAACTACTATTTGGGATATTTTGCTAAGGGGAATTGTAACTAGGCTTATAATTTTTCTGGGTTTCATGGAAGATACTCTTCTGATTTGCAGTCATTTTCTGTATAGTTACATATTGTTAGTCATGGAAGTCACGTTAAGTATGTTGGTCATGGAAGCATAGAAATGACTTCCAGGAAAATCCTTTCTACTGCTCACACAGAAAACTAACCCAGAATTTTAACCTTAAGAAAGGGGCCAGAGGTTGAGTCACCATATGAAAAAATGTACTCTGGCAACTGACAACGGAAGTATGTGGAGAGTGGAGGAAAAACAAAGTTTAAAACGTATAAAGCTAGGAGCAAACAAGTGACAAAGTCCTCTAATCATCAAACATATACAATGGTAAGCAGAGAACTTAGTTTTCCTAAATGCCAGATGAAAATGCAATTTTTCTCCCATCAGAAATCCATTTGATAAAACAGAATATACATATATAAATGGACCATACAATAAATATTTTTGCATGTATTATGTAAATTCAGTAGAAATTATTCTAGCAATGAGAAGTAAATTGAAATAACTTTTTCATTTTTAAAAAATAATTTTTCATTCTGAAATCAGCAATTCATTAAGCAGAAGATTTGAACAGAAATAATATATAGGATTAAGTAATTTGATAGTCCAATTAATGAAGATTTTTTACATTGGAGAATATTTAGACTTTATACTGATTTGATACAAAATACTGACATTAACAAAGATAACACATTAATAAAAAGCCACTGCAGTAAGCGACATGGATAACAAATTAACGAGTACATTCAAGATTACTGAAGAAAGTCAGTTCACAAAAATACATTAAAAATTCTGAAATCTTACAATAACATATATAAGAAACTTAATAAAAGTTTTTCCAAATTTGGCAACAATACAAAAAGTTACATGGCATTACCCGGTATGAATTGTAAGGCTAAGAGAATCTTTTCTAAATTATCAAATTTTTTTTAAATCAACTATCCTAATGGAAAGATTGAATTATCTTTCTTTTCCCTCTGTTGAGAATGAAGGACAAAATCATTGTCATGTGAAGAAATGGTCAAAAACCATGCATTTAAAAAATAGGATTTCAGGCCGGGCGCTGTGGCTCACGCCTGTAATCCTAGCTCTTGGGAGGCCGAGGCAGGCGGATTGCTCAAGGTCAGGAGTTCAAAACCAGCCTGAGCAAGAGCGAGACCCCGTCTCTACTATAAATAGAAAGAAATTAATTGGCCAACTGATATATATATAAAAAAATTAGCCGGGCATGGTGGCGCATGCCTGTAGTCCCAGCTACTCGGGAGGCTGAGGCAGAAGGATCACTCAAGCCCAGGAGTCTGAGGTTGCTGTGAGCTAGGCTGACGCCACGGCACTCACTCTAGCCTGGACAACAAAGCGAGACTCTGACTCAAAAAAAAAAAAAAAAAAATAGGATTTCAGAGCTATTTTAATAAAACATTGTATTTGTTTTCTGGATTTGGCAATGTTTGAGTATTTGTTGGAAATTTGAAATTGTGTAACTCATAATGATTAATTTCCTTATTCAAAGTAAACATTCACTTTTATACTTAATTTTGTATTTTCATTTTTGTATTTTTTTAATTTACATAAGATTTTCCAAATCATGTACATTTATGGCCCCGCAAAATTTAGATTTATAACTGTCACATAGTAATTGTTTGATAAATATCAGCATTTGCATATATTATATATAATGAACATATAAATATATACATGATTTTACATTTTTATCATACTGAGAAATGTTAATAATAAAGAATGCATATTTTTGCAAATATTCATTTTTAATTTCATGTAGTCTCTACTTATGTTCTAGAGGAATAGATGATTTTTAATCTTGGAAGCCAGGATGAAAAGAAGTAGAAAGTTAAAAAATTTATGATTAATAAAATCATCACAAATCTAACTACAAACACCACTCTGTCCAGAATAAAAGACAGAGTATTATTAGTATTAGTACAGAGTATTCTCTGTAATAAACTGTATGCAATATGTATGCATACACATAAAAAATTAAGAGATTATTTTCAGAGGTTTAAATCATGAAACAAATTATTTAAAAACTTGAATTACAAACAAGAAAATATATGTTTTAAATATGAATGCATTTGCCAATACATAGTATGACAATTAATGACTGAAATCTAACACACCTGCCCACTTCTCAAGGTATTCCACAAGCATCTGAATTATGAGTGGAGACAAAGTTTATATTAGAACCTGGAATTCTACTTTGTTCTACAAGAAAGAAAAGTAATGTTTACCCCACTATGTTGAACACATTGTCTTGAAAAGAACTGGTGTCAATTTTTGAAGCTTCAAGAATAAAGCATAAAATAAAAGTACAGCTTGTAAGAAAAACATAGTGTAGCACTTTGTGATACTGCAGTGGAAGAGTTTCATTTTATTAGAACAGATGACAGTTCAATCTAGTGAAAACAATAGTATTTGAAAAGTATTAGATCTATGTATTATCTGTTTTACGTAAAATAGATCTTATATGAATATACATATATTAATAGCATGAGTATACATACAAGTTTACACATCAAGAGTTAACTTTCTTCCATTATTCACAATTGAAATTATGAAAGGCAATTTTGTGGTCTTTTTAAAAACATTTTAAAAGGACTATATCACAGTTATGACATGTTGTTTTATATACCACAAAGATAGTCATTTGACACAGCATGAAAAGAAGTGTTATTGCTCGGTCTACTACAATATAGTAGCATTTGTTCAAAGTCTTTTAAACAAGTAATGTTTTAGAGAAAAGAGCCACAGTTTTCAGATATGAAAGGCCTGATTTTGAACCCTAATCATGCTCTTTAAGCCTTTGTGACTTTAATCAAGTGAACTGACTTATTTTTACCACCTTCTTCTGCTATGAAATGGTCAATAACATTTGTCTTTCAGATTTATTCTGAGGTTAAAGCAAATATGATAAAGGACATTACTGGCTACAGTACTCAACTTTGTGGAAGTTGGGGTCCACTGCCTCTTCCCCTCCCACACAAGCTCACAGGAGAGGAAACAATTAGAAATGAAGGCAGTAATAGCAATCCTAGAGATGCACAATCTGTGTACATGTTAAAAATCAATAATTTTTCCACAGGAGAACAGAAATATTAAAATTTCTTTCAATGCTTTTGAGTTTTGGAAGATCTCAGGGAAAGTTACCAAGGAAGACATTGTGTTTGTTAATAATGTAACTTATGTGTGGTGTAGACAAAACATAAATACATGCAATCAATCTTAGATAACTAGTACACAGACAAGAAGCCCATTTGTGGAGTCTGTGTTTTTCTGCAATGGGTAAACCATATCTATACTTCCAAGAACTTCAGTGATAATAGATATCTTGCAGATAATTTGGGATCCTAGTATTTCCCATACATCATTAGAAAATAGCTGAAGGTTTAAAGTTTCTCATTTTCATGCCTGGGATATGGTTGGTACTGAAAGGTAGAAAATAATTTATATTAAACAGCACTATCCACGATCCAAGCATACAGAGTGAATACTGTACATGCTGTTTCCATGATCTTCCCCAAAATTCTGTGATGTATTAATTTTCCATTTTTTTACATGATGAAAATTAAGTATAAAAAATAAGTAACTTGTATGAAGCTATACAATTTATAGAGAGAAATGAGAAGAAAACTTAGGTATACATTGGTCCAAGGGGCACAGGGAGAGGTTATATCAAAAAAGGCATTTACATAATTTACTCAAATTAATGGCAGCTATAACGTTCTATGTGAGATGCAAGTAATTTCATTGCATGCAATCATCAATTCTGCAATCATATGTTGAATGCATACTATGTATAAGTCACACGTCCCCTCCTAAAAAATATCTAGATTATTAGTGATTAAATACTGTCAATCAGGTCATCTAAATGCCAATTATAATGAGGTATGAAATCTGCTAAAGTAGAATAATAAACAGATTTCTATGGAAACCCAGAGAAGGCATCAAGTAAATTTTCCTGAAGGAATACACTGAGGTTTCTCAGAGGAAGTAATATGTAAATTAGATCTTAAAAGATGGGAAGCATCTTTTAAGAAAAGAGAGAAAGAAAATTATTTTTTTTAAGGCAAAACTATAATTTTTCCTAAAGATTAAGTAAAAGTATGGGCAGAGATTTAGAGGTAGTTTGAGCAAAATATTACATTGAGTGATAGTAGCAGCATGAGAAGATTTGGAAACCCTTCCTAGGTAGAGGCAAAGATATAAAATGTAACCAAAATGTAAAAAAAAAACCCAAAAACCATTTATCAGGTGTCGGGCAGGTGAGAGGGAGGAGGAGGGGATGGGCATATACATATATAATGAGTGAAATGCATATCACCTGGGGGATGGACATGCTTGAAGCTCTGACTCAAGGGGGAAGAGGAGGTAAGGGCAATATAAGTAAACTTAACAACATTTGTACTTAACAACTTTAAACTTAACAACATTTGGAAAATAAATAAATAAATAAAGGTGATATAAAACTGGATCAAATTATTAAAATAAAAGCATATATTTTAGGTAACTAGAAACTCAACCAGGACAGGCAACAATTGGGTAACTGATTATTCTTAAAAACTGCTACTGTATCAAATAAGAAAGTGAGCTTATTACCTTCTTGCCTGAGGAGATTCCCCCCCCCCTTGCAAATTAGACAGCAAAAGCCTACAGCTTTAGTGGTTAGAGGTGGTTCTTAGTTCAGGAAAGAGAAGAACATGTAGAAATTTAAAGGGACAATTTTGAAAGTAAAGAGGCATAGATGGGCTGAGTTAGGAAACTCTCCACACATCTGTCTGACTGCTGAATATGTATGCCACCAGAAGATACTGGGAAGCCTAAAAAAATTAAAATACAGGGGATATTTTTTAACTTTTAACAATTTTGAGTGTTTTCCTCAACACAAACACAGGTCATGCAGTAGACAAGAAGTCTTACCGGCTTTCAGTGTCTCAGTGTAACCTCCCCCAAATCATTGGCTGACTGCTAAAGTATATGACAACAGAAGATATTTCCAGGGTGGCCACACAAAAATATACATTCCATGGTAGATAAATATTTCTCAGTTTGAGTTGAGACAAGTTAATTTCCTTCTAAAACAAACAAACAACCTTTTGTAGAAGAAAACAGAATTCAGAGGTGCTACATGTATTTCATCCAAAAATTACTAGATAGTTTAAAAAAAATCAGAAAAAATGATTCCTAATTAGATTTAGTAAAAAAAAAAATGACTTGGAACCAGCTTTTATTAATACTTTAAAAACTAAAGGTAAACATACAAATAATAATTAAACAAGTAAGGCATTTCAACATAAAGAGCCAAGGAGATATTCTAATATAAGACTGATGTCAGAAATATGGTGGAATAGATATTTTCTCAGCATCACTGCCCCCACAAAAATACAACTAGAAACTATTCAAAGTTAAGAATACCAACTTCAGGGAATAAAAAATACATGAATAGAAAGCGAAATGAAATTTGGAAAACAATTCAGGAACAAAATGAGATATTTGACAAATAAAAATAATAAACAAAAAGTAAAAGAAATACTAAAAATAAAGAATATAATAACTAAAGTGAAAAACTTATTAGAAAGCTGCAAAAACATACTTGATCAAACAGAGGAAAGAATTAGCAAATTTTTAATTAGAAAATATGAAGTTATTCAATCAGATGAATAAAAATAAGACTAAATAAAAGAGTGAAAAAGCCCTGTGGGAATTATGGAACACTATCAAGTGAATTAACCTACACATAATTGGAATTCCCAAAGAAGCAGAGAGAGAAAGGACTAGAAAGCATATTTAAGGAAATAATAGATGAAAATTTCCCAAATCAGGAGAAAGACAAGGTACAGAAAGCTCAGAGGTCGCTGGTCCTATTCAATCCAAAAAGAAATTCCCCAAGGCACGCCATAATGAAATTAGCAAAAATCAAAAACAAGGAAAACATACAAAGCAAAAAAAAAAAAAAAAGAAAAAAAGAAACAGATCATATTACATGGGGCCCCCATATGGTTTTAAGTGAATTTCTCTGCATAAACCCTGCAAGCCAAGAAAGTAGTATGCTACATTCAAGTTGCTGAAGGAAAACAAGCAAACAAACAACAACAACAAAAAAAACTGTCTACCAAAAATACTGTACCCAGGAAAGCTATTCTTCAAACAAGAAAGAGAACTAAAGACTCCCAGATAAATGAAAACTGAGGGAATTCAACACAAGACCTATGTTACAAGAAATGCTAAAGGGAGTTTTTCAGTCTGAAATGGATGCTAGCATGTAACAAGAAAACACCTGAAAATATAAAACTCACTAGTAAAATAAGAAAATAGAGACATTTAAACCACTTATATCTTAAGTGTAAAGACTAAGTGACAAAAGTATTGAAAATAATGATAACTACAACAATTTGTTAAGAGATAGGCAATATTAAATGATGTAAAATGAAACATCAAAAAGTCAAAATGTGGGTATGGTGGTGTTAAAATGTTGTTTCTTTTTGATACATTTCTTTGCCATAGAAGTTAAGATATTAACAGTTTAAAATAATCTGTTGAACATAATGTTTTTGTAAACCACATCATAACCACAAACAAAAATCTATGATAGATTCACTCAAAAGAATAGCACAGAATCAAATATACTACTAGAGAAAGTTCCTTAATTGTGAAGAAACACAGTAAGAGAAGAAAAGGGAAAACAGAATCTTCACAGTAAAAGAAAGTAAGTTTAATATAGTGGTAGTAAGCTTTTACATATCCATAATAACCTGGAATGAAAATGGATTAAATTATACAATAAAAGACATAGAGTGTCTGAATGGATAGAAAACAAGACCAACTATATGCTCTCTAAAAGAAACCCACTTCACCTATAAAGACATGCATAGACTGAAAATCTACAGATGGTAAAAATATTCCATGCAAATGGAAACCAAAAATGAGCAGGAGTGGCTGAACTTATATCAGAGAATAAATGGATAAATAGACTTTTAGTCAAGAATGATAACGAAAAAGACAAAAAGGCCATTATATAATGATAAAGAAGTTAATACAGAAAGAGGGTATAAAAGTTGCAAATATGCATCTAACACTAGAGTACCCAAATATATTAAACAAATATTAATACCATAAATGGAGAGATTGACTGCAATACAATAACATATTTAAGATCCCACTTTAAGCAATGCACAGATTACACAGAGAGAAAATCAATACAGAAACATTATAGTTAAACTGCTCTCTAAATCAAATTGATCTAATAGACATTTACGGAACATTCCATACAACAGCTACAGAATACTCATTTTCCTCAACAGTATTTGTAACATTTTCCAGGATAGATAATATATTAAGTCACAAGACAAATCCTAATGAATTTTTAAAAATTTGAAATATCAAATTTCTTTTCTGACAATAGAATAAAACTAAAAATCAAAAGCAGAAGGAAAATTGTAAACTGTGTAAATTCATGGAAATTAAACAACATGTTCCTGAACAATGAATGGGTCAATGAAGTAATTTAAAAGAAAACTAAAAAATTCCTTGAGACAAATGAAAATGGAAACACAGCATGCCAAAACCTATTAGATATAGCAAAAATATTTCTAAGATGGAAATTTATAACAATAAACATCTACATGAAAAAAGTAGAAAGACTTCAAATAACCTCATGATACATGAAAAGCGAATAGGAAAATGAGAGCCATCTAAACCCAAAACGACTATAAGGAAAGAATTAATAAAGATCAGAGCAGAATTAAATGGAATAGAGACTAAAACACTGTAAATAATTAAGGAAACAAAAGTTGTTTTATAGAAAAGGTAAACAAACAAAACTTTAGACAGACTAAGAAATGAAAAAGAAGATATTAAAAGTGACACCACAGATGCAAAAGATCATTAGATACATTATGAACTACTATATGCCAATAAATTGGAAAATCTAAAAGAAATGAATAAATTCCTGGACAACCTACAATCTGGCGAGATTGAGCCATGACAAAATAGAAAACTTAAACAAATAAGTAACAAGATTGAAGCAGTAATAAAGTCTATCAACAAGGACCTGACAACTTCACTGCTAAATTCTACAAAACATTTAAAGAAAAACTAACACTATTATACTAAAACTATTTTAAGAAATTGAAGGTAAGAAAATTCTTCCCAAATTATTCTATGAGGCTGGCATTACCCAACATTAAAACCAGATAAGGACACAACATTGAAAAAAGAAAACTACTGGCCAATATCCTGGTGGACATAGATGCAAAAATCCTGAACAAAATGCTAGCAAACAGAATTCAACACATTAAAAAGATTATTCTTCGTGAATGCCACCATCAAGTGGTATTCATCCTAGGGATGGAGGAATCATTTGACATACACAAATTAACAGACATATACAGCACATTAACAGAATGAAGAACAAAAACCATATGATCACTTCAGTAGAAGCTGAAAAAGCATTCAGTGAAATTCAACTTCCCTTGATGACAGAAACTCTCAACAAACTAAATAGAGCAGGAACATACCTTAAAACAATAAAGGTCTTATACTGCAAACCCACAGCTAGTATTAAACTGAAAGAGAAAAAACTGAAAGAGGTAAAGCTGAAAGCCTTCATTCTAAGATAGGGAACAAGAAAGATGCTTACTTGTACCACTTTTATTCAACATACTACTGGAAGTTCTAGCTAGAGCAATTAGGCAAGAAAAAGAAATAAAGGACAACCAAATTAGAAAGGAAGAAGTCAAATTATCTCTGTTCATAGATGGCAGAATCTTATATTGTGAAAAACCTAACATCTCCACCAAAAAAGAGTTAGAAATAATAAACAAATTGAATAAAGTTTCAGGATACTAAATCGGCATACAAAAATCAGGAGCACTTCTACATCCCAATAGCAAATAATCTGAAAGGAAATTAAGAAAGCAATATCATTTATAATGTCTATAAAAAATAATAATATGGCTAGGAATAAATTAAACAAAGAAGTGAAACATCTGTACAATGAAAACTATAAAACAATTATGAAATAAATTGAATAGAACATAAAAATGGAAAGATATCCCACGGTCATAGATTAGAAGAATTAATAGAGTTAAAATGTTCATTTGCCCAAAGATATCTACAGATTAAATGCAATCCCTGTCAAAACACCGAAGTCTTTCTTCACAGAAATAGAAAAACCAATCATAAATTTATATGAAACCACAAAAGACCCTGGATAGACAAAGCAATCTTGAACAAAAAGTACAAAGCTGGAGGCATCACAGTACCTAATTTCAAAACTTATTTCAAGGCTATAGTAACCAAAATAGCATGATATTTATATAAAATTAGACACATAGGCCAATGGAACAGAATAAAATACCCAGAAATAAATTCACATATTTACAGCCAACTGATTTTTGACATAACTTCCAAGAACTTACATTGGGCAAATGACTCCATCTTCAATAAATGGGACTGAAAAACTAGATAACCATATGCAGAAGAATGAAACTGTACCCTTATGTCTCACCACATATAAAATTCAACCCAAGATTAATTAAAGACTTAAATGTAATAGCCAACACTATAAAACTACTAGAAAAAAAAAAAGGAAAACTCTTCAGGACATTGGTCTAGGAAAAGATTTTATGGTTAAGACCTCAAAAGCACAGGCAACAAAAATGAAAATAGGCAAAATTAAACTAAAAAGCTTCTGCACAGTGAAAGAAACAATCAACAAGGTGAAGAGACAACTTCTTGAATGGGAGAGAATATCTTCAAATTACTTATTTCACAGGGTACTAATATTTATAATAGAATATTCAAGAAACTCAAACTACTCAATAATAAAAAAGCAAATGAGCCCATTAAAAGTGGGTAAGGGACATGAATAGACATTTTCCAAGGAAGACATACAAATGTATACCAGACAGATGAAAAAATGCTCAGCTTTGCTAATCATCAGTAAAATGCAAGTCAAAATCACAATGAGTTATCATGTCACCCCAGTTAGAATGGCTGTTACTAAAAAGACAAAAAATAACAGAAGCCGGCAAGAGTATGGAGAAAGGGTAACACTTATAAATTGATGGAGGTAAAGTAAGTTAGTACAGCCATTATAGAAAACAGCATGACGTTCCTCGAAAAATAAAAAATAGAACTACTATATTACATAGAAATCCCACTAATGGGTATACACATCCAAAGAAAATAAAATTAGTATGTCAAAGATATATCTGCACTCCCATGTTTATTACAGCACTATTCACAATAGACAAGATATGGAATCAACCTAAGTGTTTGTTAATGGATGAATGGATAAAGAATGTGTGGTGTGTGTGTGTGTGTGTGTATACATATATACATACATATATTTATAGATAAAGAATGTATAGTGGTGTGTGTATGTATATATATACATACATATGTTTATAGATAAAGAATGTGTGGTATGTATATTCATATATATATACATAATAGAATATCATTCAGCTATAAAAAATGAAATTCTGTCATTTGCAACAATATGGATGGAACTGGAGCTTATTATGTTAAGTGAAATAAGCAAAACACAGAAGGACAAATACATCTTGCTCATATATGGAATCTAAAAAAGATGATATAGAAGTAGAGAGTAGAATAGTAGTTACCAGAGAATGGGGTGGGAGTGGTAGAAAAGGAAAGGTTAGTCAACAGGTACAAAGTTACAGTTTTATAGGATGAATAAACTCTGGTGTTCTATTGTATGATAGAGTGATTATAGTTAACAATAATATATTCTATATTTCAAAATGGCAAGAAGGGAGGATGTTAATGTTTTCACCACAATGAAATGACAAGCATTTGAGGTGATGAATATGCTAACTACACTGATTTGACTATTACACAATGTATACATGTATCAAAACAACACACTTTACCTCCTAATTATGTATGATTATTGTTTATCAATTAAAATCAGTATAAAATTTTATTTTGAAACATATTGAAACTGAGTATCATATAACAAGGCCAAACATATAATGCATCTTGGTTTTGGTTATATATATGAGTATACTTGCACACAATATACATTATTTAGATGTTGGTTTCTTTATTTGAATTATCCTCATTTATGAAGCATATTTTCATGGGATACAGAGTTCTAGGTTGATCTTTTAATTTTTTTTTTCTTTTCTTCTTTAATGATGGTGTTTCTTTGTCTTCTCTATATCTGATAAGAATTCAGCCATCACTCTTATAGTTGTGCCCTAATACATAATGAATCATTCCTTCTTTTTATTTTTCTGGCTTCTGCACGGCTATCTCCTCTTTAGGATCCTGCCCTATAAAACTCAGCCACTTCAGTGTCATTTAATTCCTCTCTCCCAGTGCCTCTGCCTCTAGAGCTTCTTAGGGACCACAGCTTTGTAGCAGGCTGAGGTAAAGGGAGGAAAAGCTTCTTAACTATTTCTGTATGAAATGTTGTAAAGAGAGGGTAGAATGGCAATACTCATGATCCCAATGAGATCTTATTATATCCTTTTATTCTGTTTTATATCACTTTCAATTTTCCTCACCCAAAATATGTCTGGTATCAGGACCTGGGATAAGTGCAGGGGACAGACTTGGAAAGATCTGATACTGGGTTAATCTTATCTCATTTGGCTTTTTCTCTGTAAGGAGCATTCTGTTCCATGAGGCTTCTCTAAACCTTCTCTAAAAATGACATTTTTAGTTAGATGTTGGCCTCAAGTGCACTGGTCACAGCTATCTATGTCTAAGCCACAGTGCGACAAGATGCTTATTAAAAAGTGGTATGTCACTACAATTAGAAATAGTGTATTCAAGCCCGGCATGGTGCCTGGCACCTGTAATCCTACCACTTCTTGAGGTTGAGGCAACAGGATCTCTTGAGGTCTGGAGTTCAAGACCAGCCTGAGCAAGAGTGAGAACCCCATCTCTACAAAACATAGGAAAAAATATTAGCTGGGCATGGTGGAGCGCTCCTGTAGTCCCAGCTACCTTGGAGGCTGAGGCTATCTCCTCTTTAGGATCCTGCCCTATAAAACTCAGCCACTTCAGTGTCATTTAATTCCTCTCTCCATTTAAGGGCTCTTATATCCTGGACTGTGCAGGAAAATGTCCCACAGAACAAAGCTTGGTAAAATATGATCCACTCTCCCTGTGTTTTTTTTCTCTCTCTCAAAGTTCTGTGCTGCCTGTTGTCCAATGCCTGAAGTTCATTGCCCATGTATATTGTCCAGTTTTATTGTTGTTAATAAAGAAGTGTAACTCCAATACCAGTTGCTTCTTTATATACATGGAAATCGTACTTTCATGGGAGAAATGGATCGTGAACAAGATAATTAATTTTAAAATTTCCATGTTAGATACTAAGGACTAAGGAGAAAATAAATCAGTAGCATGGATAGGAAGGTTGTGTATATCTGGGGAAGCCGAGGTAAGGATAAGAAAAGTATTGGCTATTTTTGAAAATCTAGCTGCAGAAGATCTCACTATGAAAATGACGATAGAGGAAAGTTAAGAAAGTGAGTCATACAGTTATTGGTGGGAAAGGTCTTCTAAGGCAAAGGAGTAGCCAGTGCCCAGGGCATGTGGCAGGAGTATATCTATGCCATGTTAGTAGGAAAGAGGTGGCCAGAGAGCCTGGAACTAAATGAGAGGGGGGAGAGTGCTAGGAGATGGATTTAGAATGAATTTAAGTGAGGACCAGCTTGAGTAGCACTTTACAGATCATTTATAAGACTCTATTGCTTTCTTTGAGTGAAATGAGGCCAGCAGAGGACCTTGAGTAGAGATATTTTACTATGTCTGGCTTTTATGTGACACAAATAGTCCTTGTGTACCAGATTTAGTATTCCGAAACAGATTTGAGTCCTATGAATGTGATGCTGTCGTAAACCTGTATTTGGAGGACACTTGCCTGAGTGGAACCTATGATACCAGGCTGTCTTCACTTCCGAAATCTCACTCATCTTTCAGGAACTTGGGCCTGCCTCTTGAGGTCTCTGGATCTCAGTCAAGCAATATTCTGTGCAATTATGGGCCAGCTGCCAAAGCCAAATTGTTCCAGTTAGCGGTACTTTAGTAAAATAACTTCTAAGTTCTCCAATATGAGAATTTCTCAGATAAAGGGACTTCTAAGGCCACTTAGTTTTCTGACTCATAGGACACATACTGTGCTATGGTCTTGGGTGAAGAGTTTATTCACAAAGCACTTAACGAAAGCATGTCCATTTGATTTTCGTTATAAAGGAAATTCCTATTCCAAGTGGTTTAAACAATAAAGGGAAATCATTGACTCATGTAAGTTAAAGGTTCAATGGTTCAACAATGTCATTAAGGACCTGGTTTCTTTCAGACTCTCTGTTCTGCCAAAAAAAAGAGCTGGCTTCACTCTAAATCTGGCTCTCCTTTAAGTCTTAATGTGGCTTCCAGCAGCTGGGCTGCATATTATGTCAAATATGCCTGTGGATGGATACATTCTCATCCAACAGGATAGAGATCATCAAATAAATATCGGACTTTCCTACTAATTTAAACACCTCCAAATAGATCCCTATATTCAGGGAAGTGTCACATTCTAACTGGCTTATACCTGGGTTGCATGAAATATTATTGAAAGGGGGATAGAATATCCTCAACTGATTTAAATAACTAGGAGCCTAACTATCATGATAGAAGTGGGATAAATGTCATCCTAAACAGCTGTTATATAATGAGGAGAAATGGAATTGTTCCTGAAAAAAAATGAACATAAGTAATAGAATTCACCATCACCAGGACCTCTTCATCCAGTGTATTCATACCTGGAAAGCAGACTCAATACACCATAGCTTTCATCTTCACAAATGGAAGTGAGGATGCAGAGCAGCATCTGAATCCTCCTGGGAATAAGTGGGCTTCATAACTGGAGGGAGAGGTGTCAGTTCTGATGGCATAGAATTGAGTTACATTAGTGTAGGGCAGAGTTAGAATAAAACAAAATATTTAGCTGCTAAATAATACCAATTACAGCGAGAGAATAGAAATATAGGTTTCTTTTGTTGAAGAGGTAAATTTTCAAAGTAGTCTGGGCCAACAAGGCAAACTCTATTAATCACTGAATATTTCTTATTGTTTTGAAGATCTCTGATTTCAGGAAACGCCAATATTTGTCAAACAACATGAGAGTATAATTGCTAAATTGTAGCTTGGAAATTTTTCTTTGGAATTAGAAGCATATTTCTTACAAGTGCCATTACAGTTGGCCAAGGAAATTGCTTAAGAACAAATCTAGAGAATAGATCAAGAATACTTTGTAACAATAAAAAAATTTAGTAATGGTAAATACACTTAATTGAGTACTTGATGTGTAATAGCAAAGAAATTTAGATGTTTTGCCACGGAAAAGAAAGCAGGAAATATTATGTCAAACATGCCTGTGGATGGATATTTTTTGAAGAATTAAAAGGACAGGGAAGGCTGCCCTTTAGTGACTTTAATTGTTCCATATCCTCATAATGGAACAGATTCATCTAAAGAGAACAAGAAAGTAGGCAAATCCCAATGCTCCAAAAATTATAACTCTCTTTCCTAAGTATTTTTCTCCAAACCAACAATATATAAGTACCAATCTGTTCTCTGCTGCTTTTAATTTCGTTCATTTCTATCCATTAAGATTCCAATTCTGTAGTTCTGTTCTGTTATTGCTTATTCCTTCAGTCAAAAACTACTGGGTGCTTAAAATGTGTTAAGTTCTGAGCTTAGGCTCTGGTTCTGTAGAGATGACAAAAACACAGTTCTTGCCCTCTTTGAGCTAACAGTCCATTAAAAGAGACAGGCATGTAAGTCATAAGACAACACTTCAATGAGTGCACTGAATGCAATACGAAAACTGATTCCTGGTTAACTGGAGACTGGAAACATTTGATGAATAAATATTTGAAATTAACATGAGATGAGATTAAAAAGAGCATCTGCTCAGAAATCAGGTATTGGTTGGCAAGAAAGGAACCTAGCATCACAGACTAGTGGCGAGAGTAATTCACTGCAGACATAAACAACCAGAGGTCCTGAACTAGTTTTCTCATCATTGCCACAAAAAGAGAACAATAACAATAAAAACAAATGGCAGGGTCACCAACCCAGATATGAAAATTGCCAATAAAAACCAATACATCAGACATATTAAGAAAAAAACTTTGCTTTAGGAATGCATCATAGACCCTTGTGATCACTGAAGCCTGTAATATAGCTCTAGAATATTTCAGCTACTTATTATTCTATCCTATCAGATTTAGAAAAACGACAGGCTGAATGCTTAGCTTGTCTAAGCTATCTCAGAAATTAATTCCAAATATTAAACCAAAGAAAACTGCTGCAACATATAAGGAAGCATGCAAGCTTGCTAAGCTAGAATGGTGATAATAAAACTTGCAAGGGTGCTACAGTGTTATAATCAATGTCTAATTGACTCACTAATTAAAAAAAATTCTGTCATATATTTTTTTCTACAGATCAAGAGCCTACTAAAATGTGTGAATTTATTTTTGGATTAGAGTTTATAGTCAGACATTTGTTACAGGTTAAAAAGTTCAACAGCTGCTTTAAAAATATATTTATATTTTAGTTACAGATTTTCATTGATTGGTAGTTAGCCAGCTACCAAATTCTTAGGAATTCTTTTTGTGAAATAAGTCTTTGTTTACTCTCAACTAACATGACATAGCTACTTGCTCAATATAGTAGGTAGCAAAATAATGAAGGATATGGATACCTTACAAACAAAATTAATGAAAAATATTAAGCTGTATTTTTATAACTTGAATAGATGATGACCAATGCTATTTTGTGATTTAAAAAATGCATGTAAATATATGCATACCCATGTGCATAAATATATACTCACACTTTATATTTTTTATTTGGGAATCAGACTTTTTTCCATTCTAGGCCAAGTATGTTGGTAGCAAATCATATACATCCATCTAATTGTCTTGATCTTATGAAGAAACATGTTCACATTATCTCAAATAGATGGGAATTTATCTTATTTTAACATACATCTAAAATGTTTTCTTCTCAGTTACTTACTTGCATATTACAAACCACATTCAAACACATACATTCACATCACACACACTTTTTTGATCTTTGCCTATGTAGACTAAGCAAAATAGTGTCTCAATTTTCCCAGTAGCAGTTAACTCAACAGAGGAGATGATTGCTGAGATATAATCTCCACCTATAGGAATTACCTCTACTCTCTATACAATTTACCACAAAAGAGCTTCCACATGAATGCAACATGATTCCACCCATTGGCCATTCTTAATCCAAGAATGGACACCCGAAATAGTCACAAGTACTCCCAATTATCTGAAATTTGAAAGAAAGAAATATTAATATTAAGTTGAATGGTCATAGCTATATCACATTAATGACTGTCCTATACAGAGAGAAATCAAAAACTCCTTCTGTGAAGGTCCTGAAAGATGCCCTGTGGCTTGATTTTCCAAATCTTTGTTGGAATATGGCGAGAGCTTTTGAACAAGTATCCTTCTATTAATAACAAATTTTCTCTTAATGTTGCCACAACATTGCAACCAAAGCAATTCAAATCATACAGCTGAGCTTGTTTTGTCCCAGTATTTTGCCTTGTGCACACACAATCTACCTTATTGTTACTAAAATTCTACTTGTTATCAAACAAAAATCAACCATGTTTATCCTTCCTGCACATAATAAGGATGAGACATCTCTGTCCTTCAACTCTACACAAAGTTTCTTCTCTGGACTAAATAATAATAGTTACTTTTCTTATATTAATTAGTTTACTTATCTCCAAGTTTCCTTTTATTTTCTTTACAAGGTCTATTTTAATTGAATCTTGCTTGTCTTTCAATACCAAAGGTTCAACATATAGAAGTCTAATATGTTACCAAAAAAAAAGAAAAAGAAAGAAACTCACCATATCCAAGCCCAGTATATGCATGAGGCATAGCCAATTATCAAAGAGATCACTTCATTAATTCTGTGACACCTACTACTGGCAAACTTTCCTTTATTTAGTTGATTCCATAAAAGGCATAGCTATTGATAATCACTAAATACAAAACAGGAAAAACAAATTTAGAAAAAATTCCAGAAAAAGCCTGTGAGGAGTACACAATTGTAATCGATGCTGTGATTTGCTGCTTAGATCCTTCTTAAAGACTGAAGAATTTACACTCCCAGATGTCTGAGAAGTGGAAGACAATATTTAACAATATGTTTCAAGAAATCTCAAGGAATTTTCCCTTAGCTGCATTGCTCAAGTATATATCTCCTTCCTAAAGAATCTGTATCCAATGTGTAGTTGATATAAAAGTATGGAGACCAAGTTTCCTCACTGAAACAAAAAACAGTTCTGAAGAGCCATCCAACTGAAGAGCTCCCCATAGAGTTTGTTGAAACCTTGTTGTGACTGCACTGCTGTTCAGATTCTCCCAGTGCCCATTCCTATCTCTCTCTCCTTCCTCTGTAAATGCTGATTCTGACTACATACTCTAATAACCTTCCTGCAGTCTAAGCTCTTTCTCAGAGTCTGCTTCCATGGAGTCCAGCCTGTAACAAATACCTAGAAGAAAGAGATTAGTTGAAAAAAGCATATACATATATAAGGAAACAAAAACACAATATATAAGACCTAAATAATAGCTACTTTATTTGTTTAGCTTCCTAATGTGTGACTTGCATCATACTAAATATTTTAGCTGCTAACACTAAATATTTTATATACTCATACTAAGTATCTTAATTGCATTACTTCTGAGGTTTTGCATGTGCATTATACCACACAGCTAATCTGCATTATCTTACTTAGCTCATATCACAATGTTATGAGGTAGGTATCATTATTTATCAATTTTACAGATGAAGACAATTATATTTACAAAGTTTAAACAATTTGTTCAAGATCACACAGCCAGTAAGTGGCAAAACCAAGACTCAATACCAAATAAGTCTAATGTTGCAAACCTACTTCCACCAGCACTTTTATATACTGTATACTATCCCAGATCTCAAATCAGAAGCAGAATCTCCATTTCAGAAATGAGACAATAACGGACATATTTCCTGTGCTACATTCCTTTCTTAAGTTGTTAACTGAAAGCCCAAGGTTGATTAGAACAATTCTTTACTCAGCATTTGGTCAGGGGCAGGAGATACTTGCTAATGAATTTTCATATGCTAGTCTATCATTTGAGCTCTCTAGCACTTTGCTTGTTTGGTAAAGACAACATTTTGCAGCACACAGTTCAGTGGATTGAAATATCATGTGCGATCACTCTTTATAGAGTTAAAATTTCAGAGGTAAAGAGTATCATGGGCAGAAGGCAGATAAGTAAATGACTAATGATGGGAGAATAGATTAATCAAGTCAATCATTACATGAGTAATTTGATACTCACATTCAACTGAAAAGAGACAAAATCTTCTTGTCATTTTCAGACACCATTCAAGTTAATTTTGAAAAGTTCTAAGAAAAAATACATAAGGGTTATAAATCTGGGTGATGTAATCAAGGTCTAAGCAGTAAAAATAGGCTCGAACTGTGATGATTTTTTATATTTCTTTGATACATCTTTGGCAATTAAAAGGTAACTGACATAATGTGTAGCAATAACACAGAAAGCCAGAGTGAGCAAGACTTCCTTTTACTCATCTTAATGCTTTTCATTCATTTGGAACAAATATATCTAAAGACTGTAAGTTGCTATTTAATATGTGAAAGTTTATTACTACTAGAATGAGTGCAATTTCTCAATTTTAAACAAGGTCACTCTACATTTCAACACAGGTAAAAGATAAAAATAAGCATTTCAACTTATAATGTTTTTGGAGATATGACATTAATATTTCTTAAATAATAAAATATTGTCATATAAAGTATTTCTACCTTGATCCCTCCTATTACAGCACCTGCAAAGCAGACTTCATGTCTTACTACAGCATTTTAGCAATTAGAATGGAAGATATATTTAGTTCCTTTCATTTAAAATGAAATAATATTTCATTTCAAGTTATCAGTGTAGAGAAACTGTATTTGCAATATGATCAAATATATCATCTATCAAGCACAATCATCAAGCTATATAAGCCATGAAATTGGAGTAAATCTGTCTTCTGAAATAGAAAAGAAATGCAGAACTATTCTTATATATTACCTACTTATATTGGCACATGTGCAATGTAGAGAAGGCATTGTTAATTCTGAGATTGTCTACATATTATGGTACACTTTAATCTTTTTTCACCTTATCAAAAGATCTGAAGTTGTGATCACTGGGTCTACAGAAATGTACTGAGTTAACCATTTGACTCAAGTGAAAAAAATGCATAGAAATTGGGTTGCCTTGGATGCACAATCTAGGTTAGTACATTGGAATAAGTTTTGTACTTGAGGCATGCTAGAAACCTATAAATGGAAGCATTTCTCTGTACATCCAATTTCAATATGCACAGAGTTTTGGGGCAATGCAAGATTAAAAAATATGACTTAATGTATTAAATGAATAGAAGGATAGGTTAAATAACTCCTGTAGGATCTCATGGCTAACACATATCAGGGTGAGAGTTCAAATTTTATATACTTTTCAGAAAAAGGAATTTGTATTTGAGGTTTTTATTTTATGTTAAAACAGTTATTTTTAATTGTAATAAAATTTAGATTGTAGGAAGGTGGCTCAAATATGTTGAATTGTTCAAAGAATTTGATGATTTCATTTGAAAAATGATGGTCATTCACTTGACATAGAAAATAATCTGGGTTATATTTCCAAGTATGCTTCAGTCAAAAAACCAAGAATCTAGAGATATTAAAGTAAGCTCTAGACAAAAGTTAATGATGGTTTCCATAAGGTTAAAAGGATTTGTTGGTGGGACAATCTTAGTAGGTCAAGTAAAGACATGGTGTAATGGTCAGCAAATGTCCATTAAATCAATAGACACCATTGACCAAGATAATATAAATCTAACATTTATTGATCCCTTTTTATGTGACAATTATAAAGTGCTTCTTATGCATTATCACACTTAAAACCCTAATAACATTCTTAGGTGGTGAGTACTGTTCCATTATTGTCATTATAGATGAGGTAATTAACACTAAGATTAAATTTAACAGGGCAGAAAAATATAAACATTTACATTGCCCCCTCTGCTTTCTAAGGAGCATGGTTACTTTCTTAACATTCTCTCACAAAATGCTTAACTCGGCTTTGCTCTCCTGAGTTGAGTACTGAGGTGAAGTCTGAGGAAGAGACTTGGAGAAGCAAGAGAAGGATAAACTGCTTTATACGAGATCAAAACAACACAAAAGAGTGGACAAGAGGGAATTCAGAGGGTTCGAAAGAAGAGAGTTGCAGTCCTTTGAAAAGGAGATGCATTGAGGAAACTGAGAGGACTGTGGGAAAAGCCACCAGTGGGAAAGCATCCATAATAGGTGGAAGTTTTGTCAAAGGGGCTGTCATGTTCCAGCAGGGCTTTTTGGATGATATGGGATATAACATCTGACGTCATCTTCTCAATTTACAGGAAAGGCCTAATACTTTTTTCAATGCTTTGCAGTGAGTTAGGATCTTTATTTACACATTTACTTGAGATTTTGTTTAAAGAGAACCCAGTTAAGGCTTGAATGGTCCATTCGTGGTCAATTTCATGAGGAAATTACCCAAATTCACACAAATAGTAAGTAGTAAAGCTGGAATTCAATACCATGTCTACCTGACTTCCAGCCTCTACCATTATCTTCTTATACAGGTTTTGTCTCCCAAGAATTTCTTTATTTCTCTGGAGAAAACCATTTGCTCTCTTTAAAGAAAAGCTGTGCCCATGAAGCTAAGCAGCCGAGTACACAAACAACCTTAATGCAGCCCCATTCACCACTAGATTATTAAATTATTAAAATGCATTAAATTATATACTACTTGAAAACACCTCAAATACTTCCTGTTAGCATTACATTGTACTACAAATTACTTAAAAGTTACAGATTTTATTAATAAGTTACAATTTTACTAACTGGGACAAGACTTTTGATATAGGAGGTGGAAATTCCTCCCTGTGTCCAAGGGAAATAAATTCCAAATCTTAGTAAACGAAATGCATATTTGACAGTCAATGCAATTTCAAGGCAAAAATAGTTAGTCAAATGAATAAATGTGGAAAACCTTCACCAGGGGAGGCAAGGGGACTTCAGAAAATCGTTAGGGAATCAAAGCAAATGAGCACAGTCTTTAAATACAATCCAGATTGTTTCACATGAAAGGGTAATTGTATAATATCAGAGGGGCAGAGAAAGAAAGACATTTCTAAAAATTGAAACATTTTTTAATAATTTCTCTTTCTCTGTTGGTAAACTTCTTTGTATTTGAACTCTAGATTTAGCTAAAGTCACTTTATTTATCTGTCTTGCTTCCTTATATATGATGCGAGCATTCTGAATAACTACGGCTATTTATCCAAAGAATTTGTGTTCACCATGTTGTACAGAGCTGCAGAGAAATCCAAAATGCTTAAGCATATTTTTTCCACATTATTTTTAATCAAACAAAACAACTAATGAATAAATAATCTTATGTAAGGATTACTAGTAATTTAACAATTCTGTGAGACATTTTATGGATTTTTAACCTTTTCAACACTTTGCCATCTCCCATTCTACCCTATGCCTTAAAGATTTGTTTTATCAGAAATTTATTTAATTCTTTTTATTTGAAACATTTTTTGTGAATATATGGTCTGCAAACTGTAGTCATTTTGAAGTTGTATCAGAATTCTCAGACCATATTTTGTCTTGATGTTTGTGCTTGAGCTTACTAGAGTATTAAGTTTCTCAAACTATGAGAACTTGACATATTTCCTTCTAAAATCAGTTTTCTTTAGAAGTAAGTCCCTCCAAGTTCCTATTAGTAACAGTGACACTTTTGATGCCAGTCTATACATGGCCGCTCTAACAGCCAGGAAGTACAAGATGACTTCTTATAGCCCTTTGGCTTTGTTTGGTCCATAAAATAGAGGTTTATGGTCATTTAGTATATTCAGACTTAATCTCTCTTCTAAATCAATTTAGCTATTTATACATATACTTCAAAAGTGCCCACATTTCATAAAACTTTTTGAATTTTCTTTTCCCATAAATATGTAGTGCAACACTATCAATCCCTCCCCCAAATCAACTGGTATGTAGTAAATTTCCTTGGAAAGGCAGGTATTCAATAAGTTTGTGTTGATTTATTGTTCTTTTCAGTTGCACAATGTTTATGGTAACCAATTCCCTATGGTATTTTGAGAGCAAAAAGGAAAATTGTGCCTTTATGGTTTTCTTAAGGATGAGTCTCTCCAGTCAGATCATGATTTGGATCTAAACCAACTAGAGAGTAGTGGAAGGAAAGTTTTCTCATTTCCATGTCCAGAGAGATACATTTTTTTTACTATCCTGTAGTCAGAGAATGAAATCACAGTCAAGTCATCTTTGCAGATGAACTAGCAATATTAGGTACATTTTTCTTTGTATATAGAGATCAATGGAACACACAAAACTACTGCTTGTAGTTTCAACCCTTTGAAAAAAATATCTATATATGGTAGAGGATGTATGGGTATGTGAGTGTGTGTGTGTTAAACTTCATTTGAATCAATTTGTTTTTTGCCATCACCTGCATAATAAGTAGCACTTGTGTAAGCAAATTATATGAGGCTATGAGTTTAGCAGGGGCAACAAGCTTTCAGTTTTTGGACAATCTATCATATTGTTCTTGGCAAAGGATCAAACTACACAATTAAGGCATTTTGAAATGCTGGTAGCCCACCTTCAAGAGAACGGAGTAGGCTAAGCTCTACTTTCTGAATAAAGAAGCATCTTTCTATATTATATTGGATTCTTCTATCAAGATTTCTCTTTTATCTTTCATTTATTTATTCACTTTTTAATTTATATCAGTATGGATTCATGTATATTTATTTTTAACTTTAGGTTATAATACAATACTGTGCTGTTTATTTACTATTTATTCTGTTGCTAAATTTTTCTGTCCTTTTGGGAACTCTTTCACAGTTGTCTCCCTGTGCCCCTTTGACGTGCCTTCATCTTTTAATTCTTTCAATGCCTCCTTACTTTCTGATACTACATGATAACCAAGACTCATCATATGTTTTCTCTGCCACAGTCCTAGAATTAAATTGAATTTTTAATTTCTTAAAATAATTTGGTAGAGCTCTAGGCTTCAGCCCCTCAGAAGCTATACTCTCCTATTATCTTGAGGTCCACCTAGAGAAGCAAGTATTTTGGTCTCACTGAGTCACATCATTCCAAGCCTGACTTAAAGTTCTCATAAACTCTATTATCATTTTATAATATCTAATTTCTTCCCAGTTCAAATGTCTTCTGCCTCATGAGAATCAATCAGGTCCCAGAAGGAAGAATATATCATTCTCAATCTTGTCATTTGAAGAGATATTGATAATGGGATTATTTATAAAGTGTGTGCAGGGTGTAATGAGGTAAAATGCAGCACGCTAGGCCTAGTGAGCTATCGTTCTAAGCCTTTAAGGCACAAGTGGAGGGAGCAGTTACCAAAACTGGAGAACATCACTATACATGGAAAGGTTCCAGAGACGAAAACTGTGGTCAGCCCATTTTTCTGACCTCTGTTTCCTTGTGCTTCCTGTATTTATCTTCTGTCTAATGTCATCACTAGTTTCACATGCAAACTGGGATCATCTTCAATACCTTGCATTACTGAAGAGTCCAGATGATATACATTTTATGTTCCAAACAAAGAAAAAACACTGAAGATAAAACAATGTGGTATTGTTTTATCCAATACCAATACCAATAGCAATACTTTGAAAACTGAAACTTGTGACCTAAATCCTGGTCATTAATGGTTCTTTCCCTTGAGAAAATAAGATCTATTCTCCACTTTGGACACAGGGGAAAGGCCAAAACTTTCCCTTTATTTATCTATTTATTTAGACAATTTGTACATCTAGCAGATCTTAATTATAATTTAATATAATTTAACAATATGCCTCCTTTTATGCATATAATTGGGGTTATCATAATTTTCTTTGGAATTGTGCTTCCAATCTACCACACTTTTTCAGGCAGTTCCGTTTTAATTATCAGTTATTTATGATACGTAATTTTTATTTTTCTCTCTTTGGATTCTAAAGAAAAACGGAGCCCTTAACTTCTCAGATTGCTGAGAAACATAGCTTATGAAAATACACACAAACATACACATTGTCTTGGATGTCTTTGCAAAGATGGAAGGTTCTGTTTCCTTCTTTCTTGTGTATCCTGAACTTTTTTTTTTTTTTTTGAGACAGAATCTTGCCCTGTTGCCTAGGTTTGAGTGCCCATGTATCATCCTCACTCACAGCAACCTTAAACTCCTGGGCTCAAGTGATTCTCCTGCCTCAGCCTCCTGAGTAGCTGGGACTACAGGCATGTGCCACCACGACCAGCTAATTTTTTCTATTTTTAATAGAAACCAGGAACTCACTCTTGCTGAGACTTGTCTTGAACTCCTAACCTCAAGGGATCCTCCCACCTCAGCTTCCCAGAGTGCTAAGATTACAGGTGTGAGCCACGCCACCTGGCCATAAATTTCTAAAACAGTGAAAATTTAAGGATTGTAAATTAATGAGTTACTTTCTGATAACCTCTGTGGTTTCGCAGTCAATGATCACACTTTTATTATTATCTTACTCAGCTTCAGGCATATTTGAGCAACTTGGCTTGTTCCAGTTTTTCATTCTTTATTTATGTTCTTTATGTGCCTTTCCTAACACCCCAGTCTCATGATCATGCCTCAGGCCCCTCGGCTGATGCATCTTACCCTTCTCAACCTCTGAGAGTTGAAATGTTCCAAAGCTCAGAACTATTCCTTCATCTCAACCTACATTCTCTACCTAGTTGATTTTATCTGATCCCATGGTTAAAATTCAATTAAATAGTCGTCATTATCATCTATTTACAAATGACTCCAAATTTTATCTTCCATTTCAGACTTTTGACTCTCTATAGAAAAGGAATTTAGAAGGAAAGGGACAAAGATTGGAGGGATGGACAAAAGATACATTTTCTCTACCCGGTCTATCTAGTTAGGTATCCAACCCCTAACTAACATAGCTATATTATTTTCTCACAGAGCACTTTCTCTCATAGATTTTTCCCAAATGTGCATTTATTTATTAGTTATTGTCTGTATCTTCAACTAAACTTTATCAGCAGATTCCATGCAGTGCTCAAAGCTGTATTCAAGTCTATAATACAGTACCTGGCAGTAGTGGATGCTCACCCAATATTTCTAAAGTACATTAGTGAATATAACATAGGCCATGCTAAAGAAGGAGAATAAACAAAATGAAATGGGTTGGAAGAACAGGAGCATGTATCCCAACATATTTGCTACTCTAAGGTTGCCTCTTTTCCCAACTTTTTGCCATGCTCGCCTCTGTCATAAGTCACATTCCCTCAAAGTCTAAAATCGTCACCACATGGGCACTCTTTCATTTAGCTTATAGAAATGAGGGAAAGGCTAGAAGTCACAACCAGGTGAAAATTATACAATTGCACTGACCTACCTTTGTTAGCTAATACTGACTCTATTTTTTTTCCTTGTATCATTTTGCCCTTTTATACTCCCAACCCTGGCCCTGAACTTAATTACTCATGCTTAGACATTCATAAGAACTCATTCTTCCTGCATCTTTCCTCTGATCTCTCTTGTACATTGAATCTTAAACTATTTTCCTAAATAACAAAATGCATGCATAACTCATACTTTAAACAAAAGCTTCAGTGGTTCGCAAAGACACTGAATAAATACATAAATATGGACATTTCATAATGTGACTATTCTTCAGTTCTACCTCACCTCCCTTCCCACAAATACTGGGCATATTATACACCTGCTGAATACTTACTGTTTCCTGGTAACACTCTCCAATTTCCGACCCACATATCACTGTTCTGATTTTATTTCTGGAAGGAATCCCTTTCTATTCAAATACTTCTACCAGTGTTGGTGTCCTTCCACATTGTCAATTCCAGTTTAAATACCAAAGGCTCTTTAAACCAAAGGCTTACTTAAACCTTAAAACCTGCCTCTGATTTACATACCCATCATTTTCTCTGAATGAGACTCAGGCATGTAGTCTTTGTTTTAACTAAGCTGCTTGCTCTGAACTACCACATATTCTGCCTTAAATCAGTTCCTAATCTGCATGGCTTCTGACTTTGTGTGTCTCACCTTGTCCTTTGGGCCTGGTACTTGATACTGCTCCTCTGCATTTGACCTTTTGCTGCTGTTGTCGCCACCTTTCAGAGTTTTTTTCTAACTGTGCTGCTTGAGACTTGTTCTGGGTAAACACTGCAATCAGCCCATTCAACTCTGTGACTTTATACCACAGGGTAAACCTTCAGAATCTTTGTCCCTGAGCCATTTCCGGGCTCTGTAATCTTGGCTGTTTTTGAATTGCCAAAGCATCACAGCCTCTGACAAAATTAATAGTTATTGAATGAATGGATGCATAAATAAACAAAACTCTGAGTTTAATTTAATCCTCTTCTTGTTTGTTTCCTCATTTTACTTTGATGTGTTCTCCCTGATAACACTTACCATCGCCCCCCTATGACTTTTGCTATACAAACCTGTGCTGGCAACTGTCTTCCTCACTAGACCATGAGCCTCTCTCTGGACAGGGAACAAGAAGGCAGAAAAAGCACATGTGAATTGTTTTCTCCTTCTACTGGCACAGTGCACAGCGTGTCAAAGGTGGGGAAGAACAATTTGTATTGAATTCAATATGGAAATTTACACACAATACTACCTAGAAAACGAAATTTGCATGATATGAATAGGCTTTCCCTGTTGATAGAACACTTTATCCAATAATGGTTTTAATCGAAAGTAAAACAAGCCATTGGTTTTATGTATTGAATAGGTGATTTTGATTTTCATCAAGGTGATTTACTGCCTTTCTCACCCAGAGGCAAGACAGCACAGCCTCTCATCCGGCTGTCTCTGCTTCCACTCTTCCACTATTATCCCTTCTCCAGAGCACAGTACAGCCAGATACTTTCAATAACTAAAAGGCATCACGTCATTTCTACTCGCATCCCTCCGTTGGCTTCCTGGTTCCTTCAGACACATCTGAAGTTCTTACCTGGCGTCATCTCCCCGCAAGCTCCACCTCACTACCTGCTCTCCAGCCACACGGGCATTCTCATCGTTCCTCGAATCTGCTACTCTGCTAATTTTAAACTCCCTTCTGAAAATCTCGTAGCACTCTCACTCTCCAGAATTCTCTTTCCCCAGAATCCTCTTGGTTTATAGCCTTCCTTGATTTAGGCTTCTGCTGTCATTTTACTTCATCAAAGGGACCATCTGTCTCTCATCTTTAGTTGGAAGAGCCTTCTGACTACTCTTACTCTCTCTAAAGTAGCATTCCAGAATTCCTACATCTCACTGTTAACTCTGTTTATTTTTCTTCATAGCAATTATCACCAGCTGGTATAATATATATTTGTTTATTTTCTATTATCTGTCTGCCTCTACTTAAATTTAAGCTTCATAAGCAAAAATTTGATTTTGCTTGCTGATATTTCCTCAGCGACTAGACTTCCTGCACTATTTGGGCTAACGGTTTGCCTAGTTAATGAACTGTCTACTATGAAAAGGTTAAGCATTTCCACTGGGTATTTGGAAATATAATAGGTAATAAATATTTGTTAAATATAAGAATAAATGGAAATTAATGTAAGTTTGGATGTAGAAGCCAATGATCATACCATCATGAGAACATGCATATATTAACTTTTGTAACATAGTCATGCCTGCTCAGCCTTTTGTCTGTATGCTTTTCATAGTCACCACATACTACCTATGTCTGTGTAGAGTTAAGTTGAGCCATGCTACCCTACATGGCAGACTATCACTATACTATTAAGATTTTACAATGTGGCTAATACAAGTGCAGATATGCTATAAGTATGCCACTTAAATGCCCAACAAAGTTTGAAGACAAATGGAAACAAATACAAAATGTCTCATTAATGGCTTTTTATATTTATTATACACATACAAACACTAATGTTTTGAATATATTACATCAAATAACATATAAGATTAATTTTACTTTTTTAATTTTTACCTTTCCTAATGTGGCTACCAAGAAATTTAACATGACATATGTGAGTCACATTACATCTCCATTGAATGATCCTTAATACAGAGCCTTTGTGCAAAGTCAAGCTCCTAGAGGAAAAATTGCTTACAAGGTACTAGAGCACAGTTGCATTAAAGGTGCAAAGTACATTTGATTTTATGAAACCACCAACTTAAAGACAATCTACCATTTATATCACAAAATGTTTGTCTTTACTAATAATCTGGCATGTTTATTTTAGCAGACAATGAAAACTATCTTTACTTTTCATGTTTCTATATTTCTTCTGTTTTCATATTTTCTAGCCTTTGCTGCTAAAAAAAACCCCTCAAAATCAAATTTAACTCTTACTCTTGAGTTTCTGACCATCATTTCCCTCTTTTTCCTTTTGTAATTTCCAATTATCTTCTAATATTTAAAGAAATATTTTATGCATAGAGGCATGCCATCTGTGTACCTCCTTTAGGAAATAAATAGAAATCTTAACTTATTGCTAATTAATTTCAATTATTATAATTAATGTTCCTCTACACTATATAGTGAACATTTATTATTATAGTGAACATTTATAATTAATTTCAATTATTATAATTAATGTTCTTCTATATTTTATAGTGAACATTTATATATCAGGGAGTGAATATTTATAAATTTTTCTCATTTAATTACTATAATGAACCATACTCAAAGGAAAAAAAACTGAGGCCTTGAGAAGTTCAATATATTTCAGCATGTTTGTGGTAAATTATAGATGGTATAGATGGTGAATCACTATCTCTAACAGGGCCAGCCCTCCTCATTACAATGCAACATTAGGCTGATCCAACTTTTCTGGCTAGCTACATTGCAAGGATTTGAACCCAAAAATCTCAACATAAGCATAAAAACTTAGTTGTTATACTTCAAACAACTTCTATTGTGTAATTTGCTAATAACTATGAGATGTATTTTCCTGTGTTTACAGGAAGGTGTCTTGGCACCAGCGATTTTTGCCTTAGCAGAAGTTTAAAATAGTTCCCTATTCACTGCTTGTATCACCTCAATCACTGCCTACACGTAAACTCTGCAGAGGAAAGCACAAAGTTCCTGTGACACCTTGACATTCTCAGGCAAAGGCACATTTGAGGTCCTAAGCATTGGTATTATATGTGGCATTTGCACAAAGATACACTTTAAAACTCCCTCTTAAAGCAGAACCAAGTCCTGATAATAGAGTGAGTTTACCAGGCTGCCTTACCGATTAGTGCTGGCTGTCAATGTTAACCGAGCCCCCAAGGGAGATGAACAGTGCTTATATTTATATTACACCTTTCACACGAAAGATCTTCAAATGCCTTCCTAGTTTTATCTACAGAGATCACTCACCCACTGCTGACATGCAAGCACCTGTGGGGTCGAATATGACAGCTCCACAGCACAACAGCATTTAAGAAGGAAGGTAGAAAAATAACTTCTCAAGTGAGAACGGCAGGAACAATTTTATGTGGGAAGAAGGTAATTACACCCTTGGAATTTAGCCCATGTGCATGTTCATACTCTTCTTTTTACTGATTCCTGGGTCTAACTATATTAGGTCAAAAACCTTTCATGCAGGGGTGGTGACTTCTTCTGGGCTCCATATGTAGCCTTTATTTGCTTAGCCAATGTAAATGTTAGTAAAATAATATGCAAATAAAATGCATCCTGTGATCTTGTCCTTACACTGCTGGCCAGGTCTGAGCATTACATTACAAGTAAATGCTGTTCCTGTCCTTTGTTCCAGAAGTGACCACTTGTTTGAAATTATCACCTTGTTGCTAATAAAGGGCCTGTCATAGCCACCTCAGGTTGCCTTAGCAGCCATGCATAGAGGTCCATGCCAGGGGTAAAACTGCTTTGTAAATAATCACCACTTTGTCCAAGGGGCACAGATGAAAGCCAGCTCTTAGTCATTTTAAATAACCTGTTTACACAGTTAACTTCCCTCCTGCTGTGCAAAGGTTACATATTTTCCACTGTAATTTTGGATTTCTTTTTATTCTTTTACTTTCTTTCTCATGGAAAAAATAGTTTTTGATGAAGCCCAAAAGAAAAGGGAGCTCAATTATTGATCAGCATAGCTGATTGTAGAATAGAGAAGTATATTTCATAAGATTGCATTTGAGGTGTTTTTAGTTGATTGATTCATTATTTTCACAAGCACAAAGGAGAACTCTGGGAAAGCTCAGATCTGTCTTTTTAAAGCCTGGGGAAAGTCGCGAGAAGCTGTGTTGAACTATTCTGTTGTAGACTAGTTGAAAAGCACAGTGGAAATGTTTTCTTTCAAAATACATATTTGTTTTTAGCTTTTCCCAAAAAAGTTTTTAAACACTTGCCAAGGCCTCCCTTGATGAATTAGTTTATTATGAAGAGCCATGTACAACTCCAAAGCAGAGGTTTGAATGCTGAGCTTTAATATTTATAGAGGGCAAAATTAAGCATACACACTCTTACACACACGTGTACATTCACACACACACACAGACGGATACAGAGGCTTGAAACATGTTCTATCTAAAGCTCCTTGAGAAGATTGTCTCTCATATTTCCAAATTGATTCCAATCGTAATATCTTTATCATTTTCCTATGTCACTGAATATCATCATAGGCAAAGGAAAAATTTAAATCTTTGGGTTTACTTATAAGATTACATTATGCCTGATCATAAATAATGCATCTGTGGATAATCATGTGTGTTTATGTGTGGATGTATGTGTTGGTGACATTAAAATATTCATTTATGTTTATTTTTAAAAACTCACTTTTGCTCACAAGCCCTCAATTGTCTTTTCTATCCATACATTCTTTTTTAATCTCATTGTGACCACTCAGGTCATTACACACACACAAACACACACACAGATCAGGGTGACTCAAAAGAGTCTAAGGACAGATCTAAGCTTTAATAACTTCTGAAGCATAGATACTACAAAATTGTTAAAAATATATATTTTGAAGGTTAAATTATTTAAATTTCTTTCCATCATTTTATTTTGTAAATTTTGAATAATCAATCATTAAATTTTTGTTCCAGTCAGTTTGCCATTTTCAATCAGATAGACTGAAACAAAAAGTCGAATGCACATTATATATGTATACAATTAATAACCATCAATTTACTCCCCTTAACACTTTCAGTCCACTTAGATTCTCTTGCCCAACTCTCATCATAGTAACATGGTGCAGAATTTTAATTTTGGGCTTTCATATATAGTATGTACATTCATTTTTTCTTTTTTGTGGGTGTTTTTATTTTTCTTAAGTGGGCTGTTTACTCATTTGCTTGTTTTTTGCTTTAGATAACAAATAAATTTTACAAGCTATTTTATAGTTAATGTAACCACATTTCTCTTAATGCATCTTTTGTATCATTTCTCTTTTTTTTAAGTACTTTTTTCAAAAGTTGTTATTGTGGGATTTTGTGTGACTAACCTGAGATACTATACATGGAGAATATTATTTGATTGCTGCTTTGGTGTCTCATTAAACTGTCAGTTTGGCTCACTATAAAATGCTAGATTCAGCTATTTTTCTTCAGTGTGTTAAACAGTCTACTACTGTGTTTCTTGTATTCAATATTGCTCTTGATACATCTGATGCAGGTTAAATACATAAGTATGTCATAAGTGATATCCTCTTTTTCTCTGAAAACTTTGAGAATTTTCTTTTTGTATTTTTCCCCTTTGGTATAATTCTCCTGGGGCCCTTTCAACCTGATATCTGTCATCTTCTTTTCATTCTGATAAATTTATCTCCATAATTTCTTTAGAGAATTCATTCTTTACATTTTAATATTTTCCCTTTCTTAGGACTCCTGATGTTGTAACCTTTATTCCTGTCTTTCCTATCTTTTAACTTTTTAAAAATATTCATCTATTCCTTTATTCTTTCCTGCTTTCGTCTTAGAAAATTACTCAAATTAATCTTAAAAGACATTAATTCATTATGTTATTTTCCAAAATATTTCATTTTAAAAAAAACACCTGGGCTTCTATGCCTTCATAGGTAAATTTTATAATTGATCCTTTTCTGCTATTTCTTGTTCCTTCATATCTTTGCTTAAATTTTTACATATTTATTATGCTTATTTGAAAGCTTTGTCCATATTTGACTGTTATATCTGATGATATTACTTTTCTAGTTTTTTAGGATTTTTGAAATGTATATATTCCTCAGATACTTGTCATCTTGATCTTGATCTCTGCATTTTTAGGCTCTAAGTGATTCTTACGCTTCCTACCATTTCTTCTGCTTTCAGCTCTATCTTCATCTTGTTTCCAAAAGTATCTTGTACAGATAGTTCTTTTGTCTTTTAGGGAGTCTTCAACATAAATCAAGGTTTCCTCTCAAATTTCCTCTCTGTTAGCTTAAGATTGAGTGTTCTTGGCTTGACTAAGTGATTTATCACTTATCCATCTGCTTTCCAAATTCCAAGAGTTTGTTGCCATTGTCTCTTCCTTTCTCTCTGATAGTGTATGTTTAATTCTTTAAAAAAAAATCCTCATGTTAGTAGGATTTGGAGAGGTAGCAGAGATAAATTACAGGTTCACTCTACTACCTTTATTTAAAAATCTTTATGTTTGACCTTCAAATACCTTTCTTCAATTTCCCATTAATGAATTTTTCTTTGTCTTCCCATTGGAAAGATAATTGTGTTATCTCTTGAGATTTTTTTTAGCATTTGTATTTGGAACTTATTACAATGTCTTCTCTTACAGGTCTTATATCACCTAGTGAAATATATTATTCTTTATGTCAGTGCCTTTAAACAGAATTTCATTAATGCACACCATTTTATAAATATGAATTTGCTTATCAGTCCTAAAGACACCAAGAGAAACTAATGTAATTTATACTTTAACCTTTGGTACCAGTTATATATGTTCAACAATAACAGTAACAATACCACCAAAATGAAGAGAATAGCAGTTCCCTTTTTATGCTCTTCATTTTTTTTTTTTTTTTGAGACAAAGTCTCACTTTGTTGCTCAGGCTAGAGTGAGTGCCGTGGCGTCAGCCTAGCTCACAGCAACCTCAAACTTCTGGGCTCAAGCAATCCTGCTGCCCCAGCCTCCTGAGTAGCTGGGACTACAGGCATGCGCTGCCATGACCGGCTAATTTTTTCTATTTATATTAGTTGGCCAATTAATATCTTTCTATTTATAGTAGAGACAGGGTCTCGCTCTTGCTCAGGCTGGTTTTGAACTCCTGACCTCAAGCAATCTGCCCGCCTCGGCTCCCAGAATGCTAGGATTACAGGTGTGAGCCACTGCACCCAGCTGAATGCTCTCCATTCTTTATCCCTTTCCTTCACCAACATCACTGTGTTGGCAAAAGTCATCTGGTTCTATTGTTAGAAAGATACTGCACATCCCCCTCCATGTTCTTCATGATAAAATTCTCAAATCCATCCCGGGAATGCAGGGACATAATCTTTCTGTTGTGTGTACAGATACAACTGTGATTATATTGCAGTGGTAATAGTAATGTCCATCAAAACAAAGAAATGTATTTCCTTATAGGGAAAAATAATCTACCTAAAAATAAAGCTACTCTTTCCTCAGTGCAATAGCTAATTCTCATTCAAGTTAATGATATTTGTGCACATTGACCTAGAGCAGAGAAATCCTCTCTAATGTGAGTGCCTGTCAGGCTTATGTCTCTATTAAGTTAACCTACTGTCTTCTTTTGCCATATATTTAGTCTTTGTTAACTTAGACAATTTCCCTTGCTTTATTTCAGGATGAGAAAGTGAATTCCCCAATAAAGAAATATATGGAGACTAAGAATGACTTAGGGAAGAATAAAATAGGAGGGTTTTTAAAGTGTTGTTCAAAAGCCTTTGTCTGTCTGGCCTTCATCAATGGCAATTACTGCATTTACAGCTGACAAGATTTTGTTGTTTTTGTTTTTGTTTTTTTTAAGTTAAAAGTTGTAGTAACAAGCACTAAACTTCATATTTATCTCTCATTGGAAATTAAAAGTAACTGCTCAGTGTTAAACAATAAAATCCCTCTTATGGTTACCAGAGCTGTTAGAGGAAAGGCCTAATATCTAAGGAAAACACCTTTGAAAATATGCTACTCAATGGGCTTTTAAGCATACATTTAGCACTTGTTAAAATTTGTTTAGATCTTTGTTTATCTTCTTTTATAACTCATATGATTGCATACCTCTAAGGGCAAGTACTGTATGTTGTGTGTGCCTGTATCCCCTAGGACATAGCAGGCCATCTTGCATGGCCTGTCTGTTGATTACTAATGAGAATATTTAGCACGATGGTGGTACTATAGCCTTCAGAAAACAGCAGAGAGCACCAATGTCTATACTAATGATAACTACAATAGGTATGATTTGGCACTCATCTATTCCAATAAGCATTCTTGGATTACTGATGATAGAAAATAAATGACTAAATTTCCCATACTGTCTTATATCTAGGGTTCCAAATGCAAATTAAGCTTCACTATTTCCATGCACTTACAAGAGATTTGGAAAGTAGGAGTTAGATGGGGGTGCTCCTGTGACTTTGGCTTGTGCTGTTTGCTGGCAGATTGACAGAGATCTGGAGTTTTCCTGAAGCAGCACTCCCATGTCAGTGATTCACTCCATGAGGGTTCCAGGGTAGTAATGGCAGTGTCTTCAGGCCCTTCAACTACAGCTACGGCCCTGTGTTCTTAATGGCACATCCCATGCAATGGTGACTTTCTGACCCTGCGCCTTCCTGGCTATGCAGTCTGAGTAGCAACCTTGCTGTATCAGTTTGAGTTGTGGTTCTGTGATAGGATTCATTTCTGTAGCCCAGATGTGAGCACGCTCCCCCAACCATTCAAAAATCTTTGTAATCACTTGTATTAAATATGCTCCTGTGTAAAATAGCTGCATTGCTTTTTATTTCTGCTACTGATCCCTGAACGATCAGTAATGCTTTCTAAATGGTTACTATGAGGCAGACATTGTAAAAAGTAATTTATGTAGATTATCTCTGAAATCATTAATATTTTATAGTTGAGAGAACTGAGGTCCAGAGGCCGTATTTGCTAGTAGAGGGCAGAGCCATGATTGGAACCTGGCCACACTCAGGCCACACCTGCAGTGAGACTCATTACAGAAAGTGCTGCAAGTAACTTGTTATTAATCATGGTGAAGATAACTAAAATTTTGAGTAATTTACTTAAAAATTTAAAAGTAAGTGATTGACTTTATTACAGCATTTCAGAGGCCATTGCTCTCCTGTCAGGCTGACTCATATGCTTTCTTGAAAGGAAGGTGAATGAGTGGAATTATAGCTATGGAAATGTGCATAACCAGCAGTCTATTTTAGCTATGCCACAACTGACTGTTAGGAGCATAAGATTTATGTGAATGTCATCTGACATGTGTGTCCTAGTCAAAAAGGGTGAGAATTGCTGTTCAATATAAATGCTCCAGTATCGACTCAGTCACAATTGATACATTGTCTTCAACTCACTTTAGAGTTAATTATATGGTAAATGACGGACTAAGTTATGATCAGTTAATACCAATGGCTATAGTAAAAAAAAAAAAAATTCAAAATCTTAAGGACTTAGCACTATAAACTTTTATTTTTTTCATTCAAACATCAGAACAATGCAAGAATTCTTGGTGAGAATCTCTCCAAATCCATGATTCAAAGATCTGGGTTTATTCCAACTGATGGCACTCCTATATTTAATACTTCTACAATACCTTCTCTATTCAAGCCAGCCAGAGGAGAAAGGAGCCTGGATATATTTGTTGATTGGTTGGTTTGTGAGCCAGTTCTGAATGTGGCATACATTACTTCTTTCATTGCATTCACTGCAACTCATATGTTCATAAATAACCACCAGAGAGTCTGGGACATGTGTTAAAGCTCTATGTCCAGGAACAATCTCAGCTTGCATTCTCTGGCACAGAATCCTAGACATTATGTAGAAAATAAATCAATGTCACTCCCCAGAAATGTACTGAAAGAATAAACACAGCAATTCAGTTGTTTTACTCTGAATATCCAAATAGAGATAGCAAATTAACCCAAAGAATCAAAAGTAGCCTTTTATATAAATAAGGTGATAAGGGTTGTATATATTTTTTGGCATTGTTTCTGTATTCCTAAAGCTTGATAGGTCTGTTAAAGCAATTTCTAAATTATGAAGCAGCTCAGTTCTGCAAAATTGAGTAGGCTAACCAGTTATTTTCTGACTGAAATTGTTAGAACAACAGTTAGAAGAAATTGTTTTCAGGAAAAGATTTCCCCGTGCCACACCCAAAACAAATTACTCTCTAGGGTTGGGGCCCTAGTGCCTACATTTGGAGAATCACTTCAGGTGATTATGATGCACACATCTTAACTGCCTCTTAACAACTCTTCTCTCATCCCCAGAGGGATACCATGGTTTAAAAAACATCAACCATTTTGAAAATTCTAGTATCCCCACTTACATTTTTCTGGAAGGATTAACACAAGGGAATATTTATCTAGTGGCCACTGCAGGTTAGAAGCAAAAATAATACTTTCCCAAAAAAATGAATTTCAAAATATCAGCCAAGTTGATTACCTACCACATGTCTCTTACTATTCTGTTACTCTGGGAAATATAAAAAATGATATGCTTATAGTATCTCTGGGAAGACACTTTTGAAGCCATTAGAGAAAAAGACGGTGCCAGAGAAAGTGTGTGGTCACTGAATGTCAGTTTAGTGTTCTATACTTCCCAATTTCCCTTGCAATCAGATTGGAGTTCTATGATTCATACTTTTGAAAGAAATGTGAGCGGAAGTAAAAAGGCAGTTTAAGAGCCCTTGAGGTTCTTCCAGGGTCTCTCTGTTTCCCCACCACAGAACCCTGTGGCCAAATGCCCCAGATGGCATTGCCATAAGGAGTGGGAGAGTGGCATCCAACCCATGAGACTGTGGCTTGAGCACATAATACATGTGTGTGCACATGAGTGTGAGATTCCCCACTGAGAATTTTCACTGAGATTCTGGAGTCTTTCTTTTTGGATGACAAAATTAATTATATTGACTAATAAAAAAAAAACCTCAAATAACCATGTGCTAAGTTGTTTGGGACAGAAACAAATAAGTTATATTTTAAAATTCAGATTAATTTATTGATGAAACAAATGTTAGTTGAGTGCATTTTGTATACCAAGATTTTTCTGGGACTGGGGATAGCAAAAAAGTGATATGTAGTCCCATTGTCAAGGGCACATGGAGACATAAGCAAAATGAGTTGCCATAAAATGTTAAAGGTGCTTTATAGGTCCAGCATAGAGCAAGGCCCTTAAGTAGGTAGTATTCATTTCAGCCTAGGATTGGGTGAGCAGTCATGTAGTATAGGAAAACAATCTCTTAACTTTTTTAAAAAACTTTTTCTTCGTCCAAATATGGATGGCCTTTGTAGTTTGGTCATGCAATATTTTGAATAAGTGTTAGTAATTTTCAGGCTAACTGATGCTATTTTTATTGTACTGTCCTGATTTGTGTGTGTTTGGCTGGGTGAAGTCAGCAGAATTAGTCCCTAATAGAACCATTATTCATACATAAAATACCTTCAAAATTCGAGCACAGGCAGACTAACCACACTGGTGACATTCTTACCTAGCATGGAATCTCCTGTTAATGGAATTGCTATTCCTAATATTATAATATGCATTTGAAAAGGAGAACATTTTGCAAAAATGAAAGAAAAAGACTCCTAATTTAAGTGTGCTAGGGGGTGGATCCAATTTTCATTCTGAATAGAATATTGCTTCAGTAATTATCTTACTATTTAAGAACAAGAATAATTAGTGTAGTAATCTCCTAGTCTTATAGTACTCACAGTACAGAGGTAAAAATATTGTAATATTGAGTAAATTATAGATGTTTAATTATAAAGTGTACATGTAGAGAGATATATGTATATTTCAGTGACATTTTTGCAACACATAAATGTATATATATATATATAAAAATAAACAGATACATTCTTCTTTTCTTTTTTTTCCTTAAAATGAAAATGTAACTGACTAGTGGCAAAGAATTATCACTTTAATATCTGAGAAAATTTATCAAGTACAAAGAAACTCTGAAATGACTATAATATTCATAATATTCCCAAGTTGTCTTAACATTATCTAATTTCATAAAAAAAGCTTTTTCAGTTATTCTATAATTTGACATATAACATTATATAAAGTTGAATTGAACTTACTCAAGAATTTATACTATTTAATAAATATATAATTTCTATTGATATCTATGTACAGGAAATTGACTAGATTTGTCCTAGGAATTTTTCCATTATAAGCATGTTTTACACTTGACAAAAAATTTTCCCCATATATTAGAATAACCTGTTTCAATTTACCAAATACATACACATCTGTAGATAATCAACTTTTTTTTTTTTACCCAGTCATGAAGGGCACTGTATCTGCTTATAGTTATGGGAAAAGCTATTTTCCCCTTTTCTTTGGGAGAACGAAATGGTGATAATTGAGGCATCCAAACAAACTGGTTTGGCTTTTGTTACATCATTTTCATAAATGCAGTTGAAGAGGAAAAACAGATTACAGTTAAGAAGTTTCTAAATTCCCAGGATTTTGAATCACACCAAGAAATACCAAATATATAATGTTGTCAATTGACAAAAATCTCTCTCTCTCTTTTTCTGTTTCATGAGAGAGCTTCATGTTTTTTTCTCTCTTGCTCTTTCCAAACCAACTTTAAGATATTTTCTATAAAAATAACAAAGATATAGTCATCAAAAGGAAAAAAAAAGAGCTTATAAATTGAACAAATATTACATATTTTAGCTTATAAGTTTTAGAAATCAGATTTTTGGTTTTGGTTCAAAAAAATGCATAATCAGTTCCAAATGACCACTTCTTTTCCCCAGTCACCTACTTTGTGGCAGATGCAACTGGGAATACAACAAGGAATAGAGATTGCCCTAAGGAGTTCATGACAAAATTGGAAGTCAGATTTTTAGCATTCATGAAGAAATTATTATAATGATAGTATTCAGCATTTTAAAAAAGCAAAAGATAATTTCCCATAAAATGTCACCTCTTTCTGACATCTTCTCCTTCCCCTTGTACCCTTCCTCCTTTGATCTTCTCCAACCTCACTGTCCTCCCAGCTGCCCTTACCTTAATGCTTTATGGTAGCTCTTCTCTCTACCTGGAACAGTCTTTCTTCAGATATTCTTTGATTGACTCCCTCGGCTTCCACAAATCTTTGCTCAAATCTCAGCTTTTCAAAGTGGGCAACTCTGTACATGTTGCAGTTACCAAGCCCAGATCTCTTTGAGCTCTTCTACTCATTTTCTTTTTTCATAATAATTGACACCTATAAATATGCTATTTTATTTACTTATTATTTATTTCATCTATTTTTGTTTTTCATCTATTCCTGCCTCCAGAAAGGCAGGAATATTGCGTGTATTGTTAACAGATGTTTCCCAAGAGCCCAGAAGAGTGCCTGGCACATAAGAATTGAATGAATTAAAAACTATCTTTGAACACAGAATCATCATTTTCTCTGAAGTTGTGCTTTCAGCAAAATAGCTGATTAAGTTAACCTGAAGATTCTCCAACTACAAACTATTGGTGATGCCAGATAGGACGTAAGAGAAATTATACATAACAGAGTTCATGAGAAAGAATAAGAATCTTTCAACTGCAATTTCCCTGTGCTTGAACTGAAACTAACAATACAGGGAACATATTGAGAGTAATGAATCATCATATCATTCTTACAGGTGAATGTCATCCATTTATTTGTTCTATAGAGTTTTCAGTCTGTTGATAAGCAATAGAAACTATTACTAACTAGTGGGATATGCATCTTGGTTTTTTTTTTTTCTTCTTTTCTAAATCATTTAATTTGGAATTTTATAAAGATAATTGAACATAGCATGCAAATCATAAGACAATTCATTAATTTATTCATTTGTTCAAAAGATATCTATTGGGGTTTTGGTATGTCAAGGACTGTATCAAGAATTAGCTATGCAAAGATCAAAACAACAACACAGCCTACAATTCCATGGAATTTACCTCAGATGGGGAGATAAGCTTTAAGTAAACTACTGCACAACTAAATTGAAAAATTTTAATTGTCATAAAGACTATGTCACTTTACCACTGATTAAGCCAGGTATTTCCTATGTGCCAGGAACCATGTTGGGTGATATACAAACACTGTATTATTTAATCCTCATATCTTATTAGGCAAATAGGTATTTTCCTCATTATTCATATGAATTGACTAGGGCTTAGAGAGGCTAGGTAGCTTGGCTGGTAAACAACTTGGTAAGCATCACAGCAGGTATTCACATCCACAGCTGTCTGAGTCCAAACATCATCCATCTTAATTACCATACTATAGTAAAAAGTATAAGGAGTTTTCAGTTTTCAGAGAAGCTCCATAGAACTGATATTTGATTGAAGACTTGTTATTCAAACTCAAAATCCCCTGAATTTTATTAAAAAATTCCACAACGTGCACTATTAGTTTGGTGAGCAGGTGAGATCGTGTGTGTACAACAACATGATACCCAAGCCCAATGCAGCTAGGGTCTGCAAGTCAGAGTCCAAGGGCTTTCTACTTTAATCAGACCATATGCCCTGTTAGCCTACCCCAAGAGAGTAGCACAGTTCTGCAAAACTCTCTTTTTTTTTCCATATTCTTGTTAGCCGTGCTACATTAATCTTGATAATAAAAGGAATTTTTCTCCAATTTTCTCCTTTTTATTTGCACCAAGAGATAATAGCAACTACAGTGTCATATTTGAAAACGTGTTGGGAACAATATTATATAAACCAATCTAAAACAATGGTCCTAGGTACTTTACTAAAGATTAATGTTCCTTTAGTGAAAATCTATCTGTAACAACTTGGATTGATCAGTATATAACTGTTTTGAGTTTTCCATATTATATATAAGAAAAAATTGTTTCTAAGTAAAAGAGAACTTAAAAAAACATTAGACAAATTGAAATTGTCCTTCATTTGTTGTAATGAAACAATAAACAACTTTTTGACACTTCAAACATATCAATCTTTTTTAGTTTAACACCCATTACTCTGAATCCTATACAAATTTCCACTGTAGAGTATACTAAATGGAACTGGAACTTGAAGTTGGAAAGAGCTGAATTCAAATCACATATTTGTCACTTACTACCAGTGTGTTATTGGACAATTGTTATGGACTGAATTGTGTTCCCTCAAAATTCTTGTGTTGAAGCTCTAACCTCCAAGACCATTGAATGTGGTAACCGCATTTGGAGATAGAGCATTGGAAGAGTTAAGATTAAATGAAGATTAAATGAGGTCTTGGGGTAGGGCCTTATTCCAGTAGGACTTTATAAGAAGAAGAAGGGATCCCAGCAATGTGCATTCACAGAGAGAAGGTCATGAGAGGACACAGAGAAAAGGTGGCCACCTGCAAGCCAAGGAGAGAGGGCTCAATTGCAACTCAACCCACCAACACCTTGATCTTGGACTTCTAGGCTCCAGAACTGTGAGAAAATAAATTTCTGTAGTTTAAGATACCCAGTTATAGGTATTTTGTAACAATAACCCTACCAAACTAATATAGCAAGTTACTGAAATGGTTTTTATATCAGTTTTCTTATTCAAAAAATGAAAGTTATAGTTCCAACTTTCAGAGTTTTTATTAGAAGGAAAAAATACTATGTGTAAATTTCCTACCACATGATAGGCACTTTGTTAAAGAAAATGACCAATATTATTGATATGTACGTTTGAATATAATGCATGTAGGTATCTCGCAATGCCATATTCTATACAAAATAATCAATGTCAACTTGAGTTAGGAATCATTTAACTTTTTTTCCTTATACTCTATTCTGTGTGAATCGAGTCATAACATGCCAATTTATTAACATAATAGAGAATGGCCTTAAACTACTCACAGAGGCTCTTTGTGAATTCTACCATTTCATTGACTTGTCATAGCAAACAACAAGTTTGCCATTTTAAGCCACAGTTCTGAATGTGTATCTGTGGTGTGGCAAGTAAGGAACTAATTAAGTATGAAATTACCTTATATATCTAAAGCTGTGTCTGCTCACCTTTAGGCATTTTGGGAATTCACCTAATGAGATATGAGTTTTGCTCCACAGGACAATCACAAAGCTCATTAATGCTCATTAAAACATAAGTAGTATTCAATGGATTCAGCAAAATCTCACTGTATTTTAATGAGCATCTGAATTATCCAATGGAGCAAAACCCTGTCAAGGAGAAATTTTTGTTAATGCAAAAGGAAAATGCAGTCCAATAAAGATAGTAAATTTCGCAAGTTTAGCTACATGTGGACACAACTGTGACAAATAGGACAAATATATTCCCATAAGTTCATCTCTTAACAATTAAAAACAAATCTGTCTAGGTTGACTTGACAAGAATCTGAGAATTATTATGCAATCACTAGATTATTTGTCAATAAGAATGTTTTGAATTGTTTTTCTCACTCGGGATTTAAGGAATTTGAAAATCTTCTGTTTTGTACCTCATTTTGAAAAAGAATTATAGGTAATGAATAAACACTTACTGCCTAAGTAGGCAAATGATTTTAATATTTAAATCCATATATTCACTGACATATACCCCTTTTATTCCACAAATATTTGAATGCCTATTGTGTGCCAGATATGTACTAGCACTGAATGTAAAGTCACCAAAATAGAATTCTAATCTCATAAAGCTCACATTCCTAAGGGGAGAAAGAGGTAATATACAAATAAATGTGAATATGAAGTCAGTTAATTAGAATTTCAGAATAAATTAAAAAACTGGTAAGGGTATACTTCATAAGGAGGCAAGAACAAGTATTACTATATGTAGGGTATATGGGGAAGGCCTCTCTAGGAAATTGATATTTGAACAGACACTGGAATGAAGAGAAAGCCTTGGGCACATATTGGGGGTTGAGCTTTAGAGGCAGAGGGAACTTGTACGTATGAAGGCCCAGAGGTAGCAACAGGCTTGGAGAAATACTTGCAAGGCAGTGTGGCTGAAATGCACTGAGTCATGAAAAGAGGCCTAGGAGGTGAAGTCAGAGACATAAACAGGAACAGCAGCACATATCTTTCAGGCTTCCATGAAGAATCTGGATCTTAGTCTAAGTGTGATAATTCGAGAGCTTTGAATAGGGTAGTAATTTGATTTTACTTCCAAGAGACTCTAACTTCTACATACTGAATAGGTCATAGTGGTTTGGGCAATGGTTATAACAGTGAAACAGTTGAGACATGTATAAAAGGCAATTTGGCAGAATTAAATGATGGATCGAATGCAGTGCATGATAAAAAGAAAAGTGCCAGAGGAAGGCTTCATCTTAAGTGTAATAAGCCTGACACAGAAAGACAAATACTGTATGATGTCAGCTATACGTGGAATCTAAAACTGTCAAACTCATAAAAATAGAAGGTAAGATGGCTGCAAAGGGCACGTGGGGGAAATGGGGAGATGTTGGTTACAGAGCACAAAGTTTTAATTATGCAAGATAAGTTCTGGAGATCTAATGTACAGCATGGTAACGATAGCCAATAATATTATTTTGTATAGTTGAAATTTTCTATGAGAGTAGATCTTAAGTGTGTTTGTTACTTCCAATGAGGAAACAGGTTATATGTTGAAGAGAAAGAAATTATGCACGGGTAGACTTTGAAGATTAAGTTGTCAGAGGCAAAAATTTATGGATCAATGTCTATGAGATAGAGGAGGGGTTGAGATGCAGAATACAGGTGGAAGTATTTGGTTTAGATGGAAGACACAACTTTTTCATAAAAGTTAGAGGAAAAAGACTAAAAATGAGGGAATATCTAGATCAGGGGTGGGGAACCTATGGCCTTCTAGGTCCTTAAGTGTAGCCTTTTGACTGAATCTAAATTTTACAGAACAAATCCTTTTATTTGTATTAATACATTGTATTTGTCTTTTATTATATATTTTATTTTTAAAGTGAACATATTAAAATACCAAAGAATAAAATAAGTGTCCACAAAATAATCCTCCCAGATTGACCGGCACAATTAGAACATTAGTAAGCCATAAGGGCTAAATCGATGGTTGCAATGCTCATGATTTTGTTCTAACTTCCCCAGCCTGACTGGTGCCACTACCACACAAAGCTGGTTTGCGAGAGTTAATGGGGGGTCAAGTATGCCAGTCTGTTATAAGCTTTTGACAGTGGTGCACTGTGTTTCTCTTTGAAGTGGAATTTGTGAATAGTTGCACAGCTCAACAGTATTTTTTAATTCTGTCGGCTTAACAGCCCAACATGTCAAAGAAGATCAAGAGAACACTAAAGAAAGAAAACAGATTTTTTTAATGAGGATTGGGAATTGCAATATTATCTTGTTTCTGCTAAAGATAAGATGATTTGCTTGCTTTGTGATATTGCAATATCAACATTAAAGAAATTCAATGCTCATCAGCATTAGAACACTCATACAAACCACACATATTTTAAATTAGAGGGAGAGACAGGAGGGGTTGTATTGCAGAAATTAAAAGATGAAAAGCAAAGATAATTCTTTCAAGCAGCAGTAAAACCTGGAAATAATGCCACTGAAACAAGTTTTAAAGTAACTTATGTACTCAGGATAAAATGCAAGCCATTGAGTGATGTAGAAATTGAGAAAGAATGCATCGTCGAATTTATAGGAGGCATAGACACCAATAATATTTCAAAGTACAAACAACTCTTTCAAGGAGAACCATAACTGATCAGTAGCATGAATTAGACTTCAACTTAACAGAACACTTCATGCAATACTTAAAAAGAAAAAAATACATTATTCAATTGCTTTGGATGGATCAACTGATAATAACGACTGGGCACAGGGTTTATACTTCATTCAGGTTATAACAGAAAATTTTCTTTGCTACTGAGAGTTACTCACTTCGGGCACTCTTACAAACAGAACACAAGGAATAGATATCTTCAACAACTTTCAAGATATAAATGAAGATATAAATGAAGTTGGACTGAATTTGGTAAGTTTAGTGAGTATATGGACAGACAGTGCACCTTCCATGACAGGAAAACATGAAGAGTTTATTGCACAGATTAAAAAAAATTAACAGATCCAGATGCTCTCATTTCTTTTCATTGTATTTTGCATCAGCAAAATCTCTGTGCTAAAGCTACTGTTTTAAATTATGCTTTGGAATAAGTTATAAATACTGTTAACTATATTCCTGCAAATGCAACATAGCATGGTCAGTTTTGTAACATGCTAAAAGTTGAACAATGAAATATGCAGTGTGGATTTGCCTTACACATTCTAAACACATTCTAAATTGTGTTGTCCATCACAGGAAAAGATGTTAGCCAAAATTTTATCTCTGTGAGAACAGATCATTAAATTTTATGAAGAACAGAATCAGCAATGTGAATTATGGAAAGAAGATTTTTACAGGAATACAGCATTTCTGTGTGGTATCATGTCAAATAAAAATGATTTGAATATTTCTTTGCAAGATAAAACTAAGTCTATATGTAATATGTGGCAAAAAGAATCCAAGCATTTTGAGAAAAGCTATCTTTTTTCAAAACATTTCTTCTTCAAAAGAAAATTTCAGATGAACATTTTCCCCAGTTAGCAAAGGTCATTGATGAGCAAGATGATATATGTGAGTCATTTGAAGAATACACAGCTGTTATAGATCTATTATTAATAATTGGAGAATACAATGAAAGTTTCACTAACTTTGAGAATCATGACATCACACTCAAATTAGCATTTCAGCCTCACCTAGTTGATATCACCAAGGCACCTAAAGAATTGATTGAGCTTTCCGTAGATGACATTTTTAAAGTCATTGTTTGATGCTAAGAAAGATCCAATTGAAATTTGGAAAAATGCAGTAGAATACTCATGCCTTTGGCAACACATGTCCAAAAAATGTTTCCTGGCTTTTCCACCACTTATTGCTGTGAGTCTTCATTCTCCTACCTAACCCAAATCAAGACACCCTAAAGTCACAAATGACTGATACCTATCCAGAGAATCAACTGAAACTGCAGACCTCCATGCTGCAACCAAATATTTAAATCTTTTCCAACAAAAAGGAGACATGCAAAGTCATTAAAAGTTAGTTAATTTTAAAATTACAAAATAGTTTTCATTTTTTGATATTATTATGTACATAGCAGTTAGATTTTTACAAAATAACATACGTTTTTCAGTATTTCTAATTGGATTTTCTAGAATGCAGCCTTATTTGATTATAGCTAAATTAATGCGGTCTTCCAACATGAAAAGGGTCCCCACCCCTGATCTAGATAATTTATAGCCCCTTGATATTGATAACATCAGAGGTACAAAAATAAGTTTTGATGAGAATTCAGAAAGCAAGGAATGCTTAATTGGCAGTGTCTTTTTTCATTCTATATGTACAAAGATAGAACCTAAAATAAAACAATACATATAACTGAATAACTAAAAAAATCTACAGTTAATTTAATATGAAGAAAATATGGTGTGGAAATTTCTAGTGGTCTATAAAAAGAAAATACATTAATAAGTTAGATTAGCATAGATGACTCATGCTCAAAAGATCTTTTTTATGGAAGAGATACTTATCATATTGCTCACTGACTGTATAATAGAATTTAAATAAATTAGGCCCCAGCTGTTATCTTCACTTCACAAAAAAAGCATGATATTACAGCAGAAAGGGGCAAATTATATTTAAATAACTGGAAGTTCTTAATATGACCAAAATTATGTAAATTCCACCAACTATCAATTTTCTAGGAATTTTCGTCTTCATGCTAATTCACGAAAATCAAGTACAATATAATTGCAGCTGGCTCAATTCTCCACTAATCTTTCACAAGGGGAGTTAGTGGAGAAATGTATTTGGATTACAGAAAAATATGGCTCATTGAACCAGGTAGTACCATGCTAGCTTGGACCCTTTAAGAAAATATAAAATATATTTGGCAAATTTCAGGACTATCTTAGAAAAATGAGATCCTTGGCATCTTGTACTATATGTCATATAATCAGTAGGGCAGGACTACATTTTAGAGAGACAGTGTGTCATGTGAGATCCTAGAAAGAACTTGGTCTCTGCAGTCCTACAGCCCAGGGAGTCAATGGCAGTAATGCCACTTGTGACCTTGGACAAGGCCCTTATTATTTCTGAATCTTGGTATCATTGATAAAATGGTAGTGATTATATAAATACATATATATTTATATATGTGTGTGTAGAGAGAGAGAGAGAAACTTTTAGATGCTTTTGTTTCCCCTTTTCTTAGATGGCAGAGATTTGCAACATGAAGTTTGAATGGTCCTAGAAGAGATAATAGAGAAGGGAAGCTTCAAGATTAGGGAGCAATGAATAGTCCAATATAAGATCTATATCTTAGTGCATTTGGGCTGCTGTAAAAAATACCATAAACTGAGTATTTTATAAAAATATAAATTTATTTCTCACAGTTTTGGAGACTGGGAAGTCTAAGATGAATGCACCAGCACACTGGGTGTTGGGTGAGGGCCTCCTTTCTCATAGGTGACATCTTCTGTCTGTGTTATTACATGGTGGAAGAGGCAAGTGAGATCTCAGGGGTCCCTTTCATAAGGGCACTAATCCCATTCATGAGGACTCTTGTGCTCATGACCCAATCACATCCCAAGTGTCCCACCTTCTAAAACACTGGGGATTAGAATTTCAACATGAATTTTGGGAAGACACAAACATTCTGACTATAGCAATCCATGAGATGGCAGGAATGGATATAATCTGGAGCTTAGTAAGATAATATATATATAAAAAAAAAAGATGATGTGTAAAATATCCCTGGATTATATTGACCAAATAATGACACATTCTATAAAAAATAAAGATTGTTAAAACAGCAGTGACAACATACAATAATTCCTTGGATCTCCAAATGCCTACAGATATGCTATTTTTATCCTCAATGGTTGATTTAATGCTTCTATTCCTTTTCCATATTTGTAACTTTTAACATTTAAAAACCAATAGTGGTGAAATTACTACCACACTTTTTTTCCCCACATACATATCGGTTTTATGAATATATATCCTATAAAATGTTTTATGTTAATTTTCTAGCTAGAATGCAAGGGTTCATGTACATTCTCTTTATTCTGATGTATCCAAAGAACAAATACATGGCAGCATGATGCTTGGAACTGCAGTCAGCCCAATAACTTTCCCAAAACTGCTGAGCCTCCACTGTGATTCAACAAAATGTTATCAAATACAGGCTTCTTTTGGAAATTTAGCCTAAGAACCAAATCTACTCAGAGGTATCCCTAGTTCTTTGTGTCTGACCAAGCATCAGGAAAAAATGTTTCTGGAAAGAAGCATGAAACAACAACTAATATTTTAACATTCAGAGAGAATCACCAGTGTTTGAAGAATTAAAATAATAAGAAAGCCACAAGATATACAACAAAGCCAAGAAATCACACTGACATTAAATAGAGTACAGGAGAAATTAGAACAGAAAATCAGAAACCTATTGACTTCTCTCTTTTAACACAAAGAAAAAAAAAATTAAGGTTATCTTAAATCCAGATTTGTAAATTTAAGATTTTCCAGGGATACTGACAGCTTCCTGGGAAACTGAAGCAGCTCTTTAAAACTATCTATATTACTGGATACATCAGCTTCCAAATATCCTAATCATCCTGACAGCTATGATAGATCCACTTGGCATTTCACATACATCTGTACTGTTTGTATATATTGGTAAAATGTTTTCAGAAAGTATTTTGTAGTATTTATCAAACTTATAAAAACATGTTTGTCAAGATATAATAATTCTATGGCGATAATTAAAATTTTACAAAAAGGTTTGTCGGAGTATCATTTAACAACGTGAATATTGAAAATAATTTAAACATGCAAAATAATGTATTGGCTAACTAAATAATAGAACATTTATTCAATGAAGCACTTACTAAATAATCATTCAAAAAAGTAGTACTAAACCATTTCATTTAACATACAAATTTTTCAAAATACATAGTTAAATGAAAATGATAAATCACCAAAAACTGTATTTAGAAGTATTATAGATTCAATAAAGGAAATGTATAGGTACAAATAAAGTTGTTACATCTATAGCAAATAGTAGTAATAGCTAATGATAATAGCAATAGTTATAATGGTTAATAATAATAGAAAAAGCTACATTTTATTATTTTTATCTTCATAAAAAATCATGCTGGCTGTCATCCTCATTATGCAGATGATAAAAGTAAGCCTTAGATTGGTAAATAAATTGTCCAAGTGTTGATAAGCTCATAAGATGTTGAGTCAGGTTTTAAATCCAGATTCTATGACTCCAAACTAAAACTGTATATTACTTCTATAATTTCATCAATATTTTCATAGTGTATATCTTTGGAAGTTTATTGATATTTTTATTATTTTATTTTGCTTATTAGTGCTTCCTATGTTTCTTAAGCAGACATATATTACTTCTGAAGAATAAAAATTTTAGAAAGTAAAGAATAAATACATTGGTGATCACTAAGCTAATAACCAATGAATCAGTGCTATTACTGTATGTAAATCACAAGATGATCAATGATGTAAGATACAGACATATTTAGGCCTGTGTGTGCACACAGACAGAAATACACCAACACTGACTGCTTTAATCAAAAGAGTCAGCATAATTTAAGCTAAAGTAATAACCTAGTCCTTGAGTTTACTACCTTTCTTCTTCAACAAATTATTTGTATGTGCTCATAATAAAGGTTTCATTCTCATTTAGAATCATACTTAAAGTAATGGCCAAATAATTATCTTGCCTCAACATTAATGTGTGATTTTGTCTTCCTTCTCTTCATAAAATAGAAAAATGGGGGAAATAACCATTTCAAGGAGTTTGAGAATTAAAAAGAAAATGTATGACTTGCTCAAGTTTTCAATAGAAATTAGTTTTTTATGTATATTTTTAAATTTGATAGATTGACATTTTTTTCATCTTTATATGAATCAATAATTCCCACTACTTTGCCAAGAGGTTAATGAGGAAGGGATAGGAATAACTAAAATTATACCAAGAGGATTTTTCCTTATCCAAAATAATAATTTGGAGCATCTATCAAGCACTTTCTTGAAAGAGAATATGGTATACAAAATGGTAGTGCAATAAAGGAAATTATTTAGAACTTAATGACAGATATTCATCATGAGATTGCTTTGTTAGATACTTTCACTATATGTTACCTATTGCCAAATATGCCAGAGGATTACAAGTTTCTCTATCTTAAATATGCAGTTAATCAGATACTTTTTATTGGTAAAACAAAAAACATAACCTTCTGTCCTTTTTTATATGGTTAAATAAAAATGTTGTGATTTGTGGACCTTGGCACAAACACACATCCATATACATCCACAGATGCATACCTACATACACATACTGTGCATACTAAAACATATATATATTTATAATATGTTGTATCATATTATGTTACATGTTGCTACAGATAGTAGAATCAATATGAAAGTGTTGTTCTTACATGAGTTGCTCAAAGGAACTCATTTTCAAAATATATGGCACATGGCCAAAATCCAAAACACCGACAACACCAAATACTTAGGAAGATTTCAATGGTAGAAATGCAAAATGATACAGTCACTTTGGATGGCACTTTGGCAGCCTCTTGAAAACTAAACATACTTTTAGAGTGAAAAGCTTAGTAGGTGCTCATGGAGCACATGTATAAAGTTTATCATACAGAGATTAGAATGTGTGTGTGTGTATATGTGTGTAAAAAAGTTTAGTCTTCTTAGAAGTAGAGAGAGAGAGAGAAAGAGAAGAATAATAATGAGAGAGAGCGAGAGCAGGGAGACAGTGTGGCATCCCAAAGAAAGAGAAGGGGTGCCAGCCCTGAGGCCAGGTGGCTTGCTGATTTTATGGGGACAAAGAAAAAGGGAAGAAAAAGGAATTGTTGTGAGAAACTGCTGTATCTGCTCCTTTCTTTTTTCTCTGTGGCAAGATGGTAAGATAACAGAAGCTGAAACTGCCTCAGGATATCAAAGTCCAAGAGTTGGCTCTCCTGTCTTTCCTTGGAGAAAGGATTATCTCAGGGGATGTGACTCTGCCCTGGAGATATGGCTGAGGCCTGAAACTCAGCGCCCTGCTGTTAACTCAGGAGCTCTGTAAAAACAGATCCTTAAAAGCAATTTTAAAAGGGAAAGATTTACATCTCTTTTCTGTCTATTCAGCTTCTTTCAGAAATTGTGCAAAACTTCTGCAGGGTGCCTGTTAGCAAGACAACTCATAGGATTAATCTTTAACTGTTACTAGGAAATTGCAGGATTAAGTATTTTCCTGTTAATTTTGTAAGGCTGCCCTTTTCAATATTCTTACCATATAATCCAACAACTGCATTCTTTGGTATTTGCCCTAATGTTTGAAAATTTATGTCCACTTGAAAACCTGTACACAAATGTTTATTACAGCTTTACTAATTGTAAAGTTTTCTGGTGGTGAAAGGAAGAGAGAGAGAGAGAGAGTGAGAGAGAGAGAGAGAGAGAGAGAGAGAGAGAGAGAGAGAGAGAGAGAGAGAGAGAGAAGGCCCAAACAATGTGGCTTTATTGAGTGCTCTTGGGCAAGGTTCACAGGTCCCAGGATAATGGGGCTGGAGAAATCATGCCTGTTTGAAGGGGCTAAGGGCTTTTATATTATCTGAAGCAGGGTTTGGGGATTTTTGGCAGGAAGAACTGGGGATTTTCCACCGTGACCTTTGGCAGTTATTGCAAAATAGGAGGGGCTGGCAGTATTTGTGGAATCCAGGAACTGAAACTGTCTTATCCGGGTGGACATCAGGTGTGGTTGTTTCCAGTGGGGTCTGGCAGTTGTCCTTGGTGAGTCTGGTCTCATGAGCCTTTTCTTTTTGATCTAGGGAGGGGAAAGGGGCCCACCACCAGCCTTACGCTCATAATCAGCAACATTTGAAAAAAAAATCAAGATGTTCTTCAGTAGTTGAATGTGTAAATTAGTCATACATCCCATGAAATATTATTCAGTGCTAAAAGAAATACTATGAAGCTGTGAAAAGATATGGAAGAAACTTAAATGCATACAACTAAGTGAAAGAAACCAATCTGCTAAGCCAGCATACTCTGACTCCAAATATATGACATTCTTAAAAAGAAGACATCTGGACAGAGTAAAAGGATCAGTGGTTGCCAGTAGTTGTATAGAGGTGAAGATTAATAGACAGATCACAGAGGAATTTTAGGGCACTGAAACTACTCATTATGATACTAGAATGGGAGGTACATGTCCTTACACATTTGTCAAAACCCATACAATGCATAATACCCAGAGTGACTGCTACTGTAAACTATGGACTTTGAGTGATAATGATGTGTTGATGTAGGTTCATCAACTGTAACAAAGGTATCACTCTGGTGTTGATAGTGGGTAGGCGACATGTGTGGGTACAGAGGATATATGGGAGATCTATGTATTTTTGTTCAATTTTGCTGAACTTAAAATGGCTCTAAAAAAGAAAGTCTACTGAAATAAAAAGTATGACACACACAGCTTTATCTGTCTAGAGAATATTTTGGTAGGAGACAACTAGTGATTTTTTTTTTAAGATGGAATCTCACCCAGGCTGAAGTGCAGTCATTATTTCCATGCACAAGTACAGCACACTACAGTCTGGAACTCCTAGGCTCTAGTGATCCTCCTGTCTCAGCCCTTAAGTAGCTGGGACTACAGGTGCAAGCCACTGTGCCCAATGCATCCTATGAAATATTTGATTCCACTTCCCAGAGAATTTCCACTTACATGAAGCTTAAAGCTTGGAATATTAATTACCGGTCTTGGGTCTCCCTAAAGAATTCCAAATGACTTCACCATAGTTACCAAGCTTCTAAAATACTGCTGCAAAAAACCCTAGACAATGCAATCTTTATGATAACTTGACAAGGAATATATCAAAAATCCAACCATGCTAGCTCTACCACTAAACCTATTTTAGGACATTTTGCAATTTTGCATTTTCAGAGTATGTTGAGCTGACTGACTGCCAGGAAGATTGCTTTTACTAAAGTTTGCACTTAGCTTTTGTTGATATTATATTCTAGGGATTGTAAATTTCTCAATGAGATTTGCTTTCTAGGGAATGTTAGGGGGCATCTCAGCTCTTTTGTTATTCCTATTTTTTAGATGCATTTGAAAACAGGTAATAAAGACATCCCCTCACAGCTTAGTTTGTTGAGGTATACAACCTTCCCTAAGGTAGAAATGTATTGAGTGGGTCACTTTCATTAGCGTTCCAAAGACCTGCTGCAGTGAACCATTCCTTTTTCTTTTCTACCATTCAGAAAACATTCACAGGACATCTTAGCTAATGCTGACCATTCTGCTTTGTGTATTGAGATCCTAAAGTGTGCTAATTACCCTGGCTGGAATTCAAAATCTGATCTACTTTGCCAGGAATAAGACAGTAGTCCCTAGGATGCATGGAGGGAAAAAGCTAGCCTTCAGCTTGTTAAGCCACCATGCTGGCCACTTCATCATAGGAGTCTTTATGTCCCTAGAAGCCAAGAAAGATTTATGGAACTGCTTACAAATTAAAAGAGATGCTGAATAGGCAAGAGCAGTGGCTTCAACTCATTGTGAATGGTGTTGAGAGAATTAGTTGTTTACCGCACTGGGAAGCTGCAAATGCAATTGAGCACAACACGAAACACAATGATCTGTAATGGCCACATCCCTGCAAGGCTAAAATTTAGAAATTATATATACATGCCTCTGCTTACTACTTCTCAAACATTCAAACAATGATAATTTGATAATTTTGGTGCCTTCACAAACTTTTGAAAAAAAAAACATTTTGTAAATTGTATGTCAAAATTGCTAGCTTTTTAAGTGGAAATTCCATATGCAAAAAAAATATGCTCCAAGGTACTGGCTCAATTATTTTGCAAATATTTTATTAAATGGAAGGAAACATTTGGATCCTTATTCTGCTCCCTTGTGCAGATGATTAACCAAGTAATTTGCAAAGTTGAAAGTGTCCTTTTTGTCTTGCTTCTCCAACAATGTATCAATAGCCAAATCCTTGCTGCAATTGTCAAAAATTTGAATTTTTAATAAATCTTGCTGCAGGTCTTCATTCACTATAATTCATGTTAACAAGATTCAATGAATATTGCAAATGATCATTTTTCTTGTTATTCGAAAGCCACTCACTAATTTGGCAAAAGGTTTGCCCACATCTGATTTACTTAATACGTGAGTAAAATTAGATAAAATGAAGAGAATTATATATTAGCAAAATGTTTAATTTAAGTCCATGGGGCTGCTGATTCAGGCTTTCCAATAGAGCTGGCTGCTGAGGCTTGGCCCAGAGACAGCAAATACCCCATTCTCTTTCCTCTTCTTTTCATCATGTTCCAGCATAAACTCCCTCTTCTTTCACTCAGAGATTTGACCTCACCATGATTTTCTACATTTTTCCCCTTACTGGGTGATTTTTGCCACATTAAAAATTGATTATAAACAGACTCACATAATAACATAGAAAATACTTTTTGAGTGCCTAATATTTTTTCAGTACTGAGTTATATGGGCTTTATGGGGGGCGGAGTAGCAAAAATGTGTATTTTAATATCAAAACCAAAAAATTTGGCAGAAGAAAAAATATATAAGGAAAACAATGACAGCATAACAAAGGATCTATTCAATTAAATATTGAATTTTACCATGTCATTTGAGAGCTCTAGCAATTCTAAGGCAATGCTTTGTCATGTATCTACAGCCTAATGTACAAATAGATTTTAGCAGACAGTTTATTTATGGCAGCAATTATGGAATTACTATCTATTAAAACTCTGCTAAAATAATGAATTTATTCTCAATTACTCTAAAATAATAAATACAAAATAGTGGTTTTAGTGACTTGAAAGAGTTTCTGGGAAGTAGGTGTAAGCGCAGTAAGAAAAATATTCAAATTGTTCCTGGACTGAAGAATCACAAAATTTATAAACTCAGGATAAAGTAAATATCCTATTGTTTTCCTTTTCCAGGAATGTTTTTCATGAATTTAAGTATGATAATTTTTATCCCTACTGTAAACCTCTTCTCTACTTTCAGCATTATCTTATTTTACCATCACAATTTGTGGAGAAGACAGATGATAAAAATGTTTCTAAATAATGCATGTACTTTATTTAGAAATAAAGCACACACTCTCTCTCCTCTTTCTCTCTTTTCCTCTGTAGAGTATGTAGTTACAACAACGTCCCAATGAAGCTTATAGTCCACTAGTGGAGACTGAGCCCTGAGGTACCCCAATATTGCAAATTTGCACAGAGAAGAGATAAAGCAGCAGAGGAGACTTCCAGGAAAAACAAGAAGAGCTTGTCACTGTTGTAGCTAATCTAAAGTTGGAATTAGTGAGGGGGAAAAAGAGGTATCCACTAATTTTGTCAATATAAAAATTGCTATTGGTCATTTTATTAACTATGTGGTAAGAGAAAAAGGTATACTTAAATATGTTTCAGAATAAATGGGCATTTAGAAGTGGAGACTGTAAACATAGAATAAGAAAGGAACTTTGCTGTAAAGAGAAAATATTTGGAATATGGTAACTGAAGAGGTCTTGTGGAGGTAAGGGAAATTGATATTCTTATTATTTAGAATTGCTTAATATGGAAGATATTATGGTACATTTTGATACTGATAGTAAGAATCTATTAGGAGAGATTCTTTATGATTTCTAAACTATGTAGTTTACAGATCCTTTCGAACAATAGGACTTCTGGAAAGCTTAAGTGTGTGATCTCTTATATTTCTCAGCAAGGATCCAAAGTGAAGAAAGGTTTGTCTTGAAGAGGTTAATGGGTATGATTTCTGTTTAATGGGAAGAACTCCAAAGAGATCCATAGTAATCCCACAATGCTTTTTAAGAGAACTCTAACTACAGAAACACTGGCAACTTGACCCAAAGGAGTCAAAGAAGTACAATATGAAATGAAGCAGTTAGACTCCAAAAACTGCTGGAAGAATACAGAGTAAAAAAAATTATTCAGCAAAAAAACAATCCTACTTTTCATGAAAAAGGAAGGATAACTCACAGTGTGCAACCAAGGGTCCAGAAGGCACAGTTGGAAGACATGAAAAATTATTCTCAGGTCCTGAAACCTAATCAATAAACTTTAAACATCCTCTCAGCTGATTTTAGAATTGTTATACTCAGTGACTCTTATGGCTCTCATTTTTCTCTATTTTGAACAGAACTCTCTATAGCAGTTTTCATATGCCTGTCCCATCATGTAGGTGAGAGATAAGTTGTCTTTTTAATTTCATAGATCTAAAGATTATAAGGAACAGATCTGAGGAGCTGCACTTAAATAATTACACTTAATGAGCTTCATCCACGCATGAATTTGGTTCAGAAGATGGGAGTCTGGTCATGGAGCTGATGTTGTAATGAGATAATACTGTAGGGAACTTGGGAAGGGGTGAATGTGTTTACATGTGGGAGGGAAACAAATTACTGAGAAATCAGAGAGCATGCTAGGATAGACAGCCTATAAAGGGACTCCCAGTGATTTCTACTTTCTTGTATTCATGCTTTATACAGTCATGTCTTCTTGAGCATGGACTGGCCCTAGTGAATATAACATAACAAAAATGATGGGCTAGCACATCCAAGATTAAGTTGCAAAACTACCATGACTTCTGTGTAACTGTGTTTCTCTCTCTCTCTCTCTCTGTCTTTCTCTCTCTCTCTCTCTCTCACACCCCGCCCCCTCTCCTCACCACCCTCAACTCATCCTGGAAGTCAAACTACCCTTTGGGGAGCTATTTTGTGGAGAAGTCTGCAAAGTATGGAGCTGATATCTCCAGATAATATCTAGTGAGGACCTGAAGCCTGCTAACAGCTAAAGTGATCCTATGAGTGATCCTAGAAGCATATCCTCCTGGAGGAGAACTTTAAAATGACTGCAGCCTCATCTAATGCCTTTATTAAAGCCTTATGAAAAATCCTGAGCCAAAGGCATTCAATTAAGCAGATCGGTCAAAGATGCTAATTCCTGGAGGCACTTCACTGAATAGCTCTCTCTTCTTTACTCTGCCTTGCAAACTCAATATTTTTTCAGTTTCTATGAGCTGTGATCTGAGACACTTTAATGTAGGGAAGCTTTGGTGCCAGACCTAGGTTCCTCTCCCTGATGTCTGAAAATGCCTCAGTCAGAAAACCAGGACAATTTCAGGGCTAACCTCAGTTGTGTTCTTTCTCTCAGAAATTTGTGTTGCTTTTATCTAATCTCTGAAAATTGTGTGTCAAATGCAGTCTTAGTTTAGGACTTTATAACAAAGTACCACAGACTGAGTGGCTTATAATTACAAAATTTTATTTTTCATAGTTCTGGCAGCTGGAATTCCAAGATTAGGGAGTCAGTATGATCAAGTTCTGAGGAGGGCCTTCTTCCAAGTTACAGACTACTGACTTATTCTCTGTATTTTCAAATTATGGAGAAAGGGCAAGAGAGCTCTCTAGAGTTCCTTTGATAAGAACACTAATCCTATTCATGAGAGCTCCACCCTCATGACCTGTATACCTTCCAAACCTTCGGTCTCCTAATATTATTACTTTGTGAGTTAGGATTTTAATATATGAAGTTTGAGAGGAAACTAACATTTAGTCCATAACAAGTATTTTCTTTCTTCTTTTCTTCCTTCCTTCCTTCCTCTCTATTTCTATCTCTTTCTTTCTTTCAAAGTCAGGTCCTGAACTAGAAGATATGTAATCCTAACAATATTTGTACCCACAGAATTTGGGAAAAAAAATAAATAAATATAATAAATATATAAATAAATAAAAGAGAGAGAAAAAAACAAGAAAAGCTATATGTAGGAATATAAACACAACTTCCAATACAAATAACCTACTTCAGAACCATATTGAAGACATATTCTTTAAGAAAGGATTGTGTTTTCCTTATTTGGGCACCAGGGTCATTGTTGAGCAAGATTATCTTAAAACAAGTTTAAGAATTGTAATTCCCTGGATGATCTAGTGAATTAGAATCAGGTTTCCCATTTTTATGGGCATAGCCTGCTGCTATGAGACCCTCTCCCTTGTTTCAGCCTGGATTTTTTTTTTTAAATTCAATTTTACAAGATTGTCAAAATGGAGGTGCTAATTTCCCTGAAGGGCAGACCACTGCCAAACTTGTTACCTCTTTGTGTTTTATTTTTTTCTTTTACTTGGCCTTTAGTAATTCCTTCCTATTTTGTCATCTCTTTCATTGATTTAAAAATATTTTTTTAAATATTGCATTCATTATTTTTAGATTTTTTTCCACCATGAGTATTGATTTGAAGAACCTAGCCTGCTATTATAAACAATATGAAACAATCTAACTTCTTCTTAGTTTTCCCATCTGTAAAATGGAGATATTCAAAGTTTCACAAAATTTTAATTAAATCAATTGAGATAATATGTGAAAAATTATATTACACAATATGAAGCATTTTTCAAATATTAATGGAATTTTTAAATGTATTTATTAATTAAACAAAAATTTATAGAGAATGTTTATATGCCTAGCAGTAAGCTATGAATTGGGATTGTAAGATGACTTAGACACAGCCCATGCCCCTGCAACAGTTTGCATTATAATATGGGAAGAAAAGATGTGGAACAAAACTCATCATATAATGTAATACATAATCTAATTTTTATAAAATATGTAAATATTCTAATAAATTATGTACAATAAAGAAACAACTTTTCTTGTACTAGTCAGAGATAGCATAATAAAGGTTATAATCCATGAGCTCATCTTGAAAGTTTTAGTGAGACATCACTGGTCAGAAAAAGAGGGAGATGTACGTTGCTAGAAGAAAAGCTCTTTTGTACAAATCCATAAAGTCTAGAAAGAAAGTGGTATATTTTGAGAAAGACATAAAACATCAGTGACACTGAAAATCTTAGAAAGAAACAGCAAGGAATAATTCAAATAGGATAATCCAAAGTTAGAGTATGGAAGATTTTGTATACATGTTAAATGCATTTGAATTTAAGCTTACCGACATAAAGAGATATTACAAATTTTAACAAAAGGTAATAACAGAATAAACTTGTGTATGTGAAAGTTATATCTGCTGACAAAATGAAAGGCACAGTGGAAAAGCTAGAAATGGAAACGTGGGAAGTCAATTGGAGTTGATCAAAAGCCAAGCATTCCATTTTATATGTGGTCACCATTTAGGTAAAGGATGGAAAGATTCTGAACTTGGCCAATGGCTGAGGGATTATGAGAGAAAAAAAATAATTAAGGAGAGATTTAAGAGATAGAATAGTAAAAATTTGATTAATCAGTTTGAATGGAGGTGGAGGAGAGAATAGTATTATATGAGAGAATTTTAGGTAGAATGCTCTAAGAGTTTGTGTAACATGTAAATGTGACGAGAGTGAGCATAATGCATATATTAGTAAAATTTGTAGGAGAAAAGTTCACCCAGAGAGATGTGTAGAATTAGGAAAATGAAGTTGAAAATTTGGAAATTGAGAATCAAGACATTTAAGGGAAAGAAGGAAAGAAAGAAAGAAAGAAAGAAAGAAAGAAGGAAGGAAGGAAGGAAGGAAGGAAGGAAGGAAGGAAGGAAGGAAGGAAGGAAGGAAGGAAGGAAGGAAGGAAGGAAGGAGAAAGAAAGAAAGAAAGAAAGAAAGAAAGAAAGAAAGAAAGAAAGAAAGAAAGAAAGAAAGAAAGAAAGAAAGAAAGAAAGAAAGAAAGAACAGGCAAATGTTTGAGACATTGTAGACAGAATCAGGAGCAGTATGCAGAACCAAAAAAAAACAAAAAGGAGATTTGAGAAGGAGAGGTCAGCTACAATAAAAGTCGCAGAAAAGTTAAAATAGAACAAGTTGACCTTTACTAACAGCAATTTTTGCAACAATGTTAGGGTTGAAGTGAGATTGAAGTTGATTTTATAGAAAAGGGAAAGAAAATTTATAGGTAGCAAGTACAGATGTATCTGTTAAAACATTTTAAAAATAACTTAGAGAGTGTCTAGCTAAAAGGGTCATTTTTGGAATATGAATGGCTTCAGCCACGGAAGGTGTTAATGAGGGATCCTTTTGTCTAAAAGTGAAGGGATATATTTTAGCAAGAAAGTGGTAAGAAGTAAGAGAGATGTTTCCATGTTCAGGTTCATGAAATGGTTCAGTATTTCCAAGTCTACATGCCTATATTTAGAAATGATTTGTAACACATAGGGTGGTAAGTATTATGGGCATTACAAGTAGACTAAAACTGCAGTCCCCAACCCCTGGGCTGCAAACCCATACCAGTCCATGGCCTGTGAGGAACCAGGCAGCACAGCAGGAGGTGAGTGGCAGGCAGGCAAGTGAAGCTTCTTCTGTATTTACAGACACTCCCCATCGCTTGCATCACCGCCTGAGCTCTGCCGTCTGTCAGATCAGCAGCAGCATTAGATTCTCAAAGGAGCTTGAACCCTAGTGTAATCTGCGCATGTGAGGGATCTAGGTTGTACATTCCTCATGAGAATCTAATGCCTGATGATCTGAGGTGGAACTGAGGCGGTGATGCTAGTGGCTAGTGCTGGGAAGCAGCTGCAAATACAGATTATCATTAGCAGAGAAGTTTGGCTGCACAGAGCCCATAATAAATCAATTGCTTGTAGACTTATATCAAAAACCTATCAATGAATGTCAAGTGACAATTAAGCTACATCTGGTGGCAGGCTTTAAGTCAGAAACTGACACTTATTTTAGTCTGTGCAAGGCCTGCCCATTATTTTATTTACCACTTCCACCCATGCCTCTTTCCTGCACTGCACACTTGTCTCAGTCACACTTTTGGTAAGCCAACAAGCTAACCCTAACAAAAATGAGTAAAAAGCAAACATTGCTAAAGAACTTCTTTGAAAAGGAGGAAAGACACAATGATGACACAGCAGAAGACTCTATGTCTGCCAACAAAATAAAAGCTGCATTTAAAAGAAAATACCAAGAGTCCTACTTAAATTACTGGTTCATTGGAACAGGTGATTCACATTCTCCAACCCCACTTTGTATAGTGGTGACTGGCTATCCAACAAAGCCATGAAACCTTCAAAACTGCTTCACCACATGGAGACCAATCACCCTGGATTAAAAGACAAGCCTTTGGAGTTTTTCAAAAGAAAAAAAAAAAAAAACATGAACACGAATAATAGAAGCAATTATTGAAGGTCACCACTTCATCAAACGTGTCTGCACTGAGAGCATCATTCTTAGTGGCTAACCACATTGCTAAAGCTAAGAAGCCCATTACTATTAGTGAAGAGTTGGCCCTGCCTGCTGCTAAAAGGACATTTGGTATGAACTTTTAGAAGAGGCTGCAGTTCAAAAGGTGGCATGTGTTTCTCTTTTGGCTACCATCATAACTAGACAATTCAATAAAATAGCAGAGGATATCGAGGCACAATTGTTAGAGAGGATCAATGAGTCACTGTGGTACGTAATTCAAGTTGACGAGTCTATCAATGTTGACAACAAGAAAACAAAGCTTGTTTTTATGTGACATGTTTTTCAGAGGGATGTGCATGGGGATATGTTATGTGCACTTTTGTTGCCAACCAACACCACAGCTGCAGAACTCTTCAAGTCTTTAAATGATTTCATATCAGGAAAACCGAATTGGTCATTTTGTGTCGGTATATGCATGGATGGAGCAGCTGCTAGGATTGGATGGCTTTCTGGTTTCACTGCTCAGGTCAAAGAGGTCACTTCTGAATGTGGCTCTACATAATTGTGTCATCCGTAGAGAAATGCTGGTTAGCTAAAAAAAAATGTCACATGAACTAAACACATTTTTGCAGGATGTGATTAAAATTATCAACCACATTGCATGCCCTTAACTCATGTCTGTGATGCAGCTCTGTGAAGAGTTGGATGCAGAGCACATCCATCTTTTCTCTCTTTTTTTTGGAAGATTTGTACTGTTGCTTCAAAATTGGTACTTGATATAGGTCTGTTCAGGAATTCTATTTCTTCCCGATTGAGCTTAGGGAGGTTGTGTGTTTCTAAGAATTTGTCCATTTCATGCACATTTTCAAGTTTTGGGGCATAAAGATTTTTATAGTACTCAAAGATGATGTTTTATATTTCCATGATATCACTTGTGACTTCTTTTTCATTTCTAATTGAGCTCATTAAAGTATTTTCTGCTTCTGGTCAATCTAGCAAGAGGCCTGTAAATTTTGTTTATCTTTTTAAAGAACCAACTTTTTGTTTCATTAATCTTCTGTATAGTTCTTTTGTTCTCAATATTATTTAGTTCTGCTTGAGATTGCAAATGATGGTAGCCTTTAAAGTGTGTTTGAGACAACTTCAAATCTCCATATGTTTTGGATTAAATCAATGCAGAATATCCTGAGATTGCCACAAAAGCACTGAAAAACATGCTTCTATTTCCAACATCCTATATTTTTGAAGCAGGGTTTTCTGCAATGACAGCAACCAAAATGAGATTATGGAGTAGACAGGACATAAGCAATACATTTCAGGTGTCACTGTCTCCCATAACCCCCACATGGGACCATCTAGTTGCAGGAAAACAAGCTCAGGGCTTCTACTGATTGTGTATTATGGTTAGTTATATAGTTATTTCATTATTTATTACAATGTAATAATAATAGAAATAAAGTGTATAATAAGTGTAATATACTTGAATTATCCCAAAACTAACCCCACCTCCCAACTCCACCCCCCAACTCCACCCCCCCACCCCCACCCCCGGGTCCATGGAAAAATTATCTTCCATAAAACCAACCAACAAGTGGTTTTCCTGGTGCCAAAAAGGTTGGGGACTGCTGGACTAATAATTGACTATACAATAAAAGGATAGTGCCTCGGTTATAGTATAATAATATGAAGAGTCAGACTTCACATAAATGTGGTTAATTAAGGTAAACTGCCATTTAGTCATCAAGCAACCTACTAGATAGAAATAAATAAAAGAGTGAGACAATAATCCTGTTGTCATGGGATTCACATTTTAGTGTCTTTTAATCATAGAATAAATAATATGAAAGCTTTCTGAAGCTATGTACACTAAAATACTTTTTCATATTTTATCTTTCTAATGTTCATATTCAATAGTTAATATACTGGCATATTACAATATTTGAAAAGGGAAAAATTTATTACATATCTCTGTAAACATATCTCTGAAAACATCCCTGTTTTCCATCTACACATTTCTGTTCTCAGAGACAATTGGTGTTATTAGTCTTACTTATACTAGTTGAGATAATATATGCTCACAAAAGTAAATGCTTACAAACACATGTGCACACACACTATACAGATGATAGTTCAGTTGACTCTTGAACAATGCAGGGGTTAGGGGCACCAACCCCAGTCAAAAAGCCACATATAACTTTTGACTCCCCCCAAAATTACTAATAGTCTACCATAGACTGGAAGCTTTACTGATAATATAAACTGTTGATTAACACATATTTTGTATGTATATTATTTACTATATTATTATAATAAAGTAAACTCAAGAAAATAAACTGTTATTGAAAGGCATAAGGAAGAGAAAATATATTTACTATTCCTTAATTGGAAGTGGATCAACATAAAGGTCTTCATCCTTGTAGTCTTCCTGTTGAGTATGCTGAGAAGGAGGAAGAGGAGGCATTGATCTTGCTGCCTCAGGGGTGGCTGAGGCAGAAGAGGTGGAGAACGTAAAAGGGGAAGAGGAGAAGCAAGCACACTTGATGTAAGTTTATGGAAATACATTGTAATTTTTGACTTTTTTGGCTTTTCATTTCTCTAAAAATTTTCCTATATAGTAGCAATCCCTCTTCCGCCATTTGCTTTAGTGTCAGTGCTTGTATAGAAAGGTCCATGTTGTAAAAGAAGACAAAAACAATCTTGAATAATCTGAGGCCTTCTGCCAGATTGTCTGATGTCAATTTGTTCTCTGACACTGCTTTTTCTACATCATATTTCTCATCATCTGGCACTGGCTTGAAATTATTTATCTCCACCAAGTTGTCTTTTGATAATGCCTCTGATATGTCTATTAGCTCTTGAACTTTTCCATATTGTGAAACTCTTCACCACACCCTACCTTTTAGGCGCATTCATAAGCTCTTCCATGTTTTCCTTGATTGCCTCTATCACAAATCCTGTGAATTCATGCACAGCATCTAGACTCAGTTATCTTCATAAGAATTTGTTGTTTTAGCTTTATGGCTTTCATAGCTTTTTCTATAACAATCATAGCATCTTCAATGGTGTAAACCTTCCAGACTTGCATGATGTTCCGTCTATCAGGGTTATCTTCTATAGCATTGAAATGTCTTTCCTGTAGAGTATCATGAGTAATGAGCTTCAAAGGTCTTTATAACCCCATGATATAGACGATGAACTAGATACTAGTGTTTGAGGGCAAGTAGATCACTTGGATATCTTAGGTGTTGAGCTTATGGGGTTCTGGGTGGCCAGGGCATTGTAAAATATCAAAATAAATTTAAAAGACAGGCTTACTGGCCCATACTTCCTGACTTGACTTCAGGGACAAAGCATGCATTGAACCAACCCCAAGAAAGAGTTGTTCTTGTTCAGGTTTTCTTGTCATACAACCAAAAGACTGACAGCTGGTATTTATATTTTCCCTTCAGTGTTAAAAGCTTTATAGATAAAAGACAGATTATAGATAATCATAAACTGACTGCATTTGCCTGTCCCTTCCTGCTTTAAATCCTAGTATTTTCTTCTCTCCATTAATAACAAATGTCCTCTGTGCCATATTTTTTCAGAATAGGGCAATTTTGTCTACACTAAAAACCTTTTCAGGTAGAAAGTATTTCTCCTCAATTATTTTCATAATAGCATCTGAGAACTCATTTGCTGCCTTTTGGAACAGCAGCTGCTTCTCTTGTTGTCTTAACATTTTTTAAGCCAACCTCTTTCTAAAATAATCAAACTGTCCTTTGCTGGCATTGAATTCTCTAGCATTAGATCCTTTACCTTTCTTTTGCTTTAAGTTGCCATAGAACGACTTTGTTTTCTCAAATTACATTAGAGCCTTCCTTATAGCACTTCTGCATCCATATAAAAGCTGCATTTTCAATATGAAATAAAAAGATATTTCACAAATGTTTAAGGTTTTCACAACTTCCAGCATAGGTTCAGCAATGGCTTCATGAATTTACTTTTCTTTTTTTGTAGTGGTCCTTAAGCTGGATTCATTTTTCTTGAAATGATAGGCTGTGGGAATTTATTCAGTAGAGGTGGATATAGACCTGTATCCACAGTATGTATCAACTAATTGAAATTTTTCTTGGAATGTCATGACTTTTCTCTGCTTCTTGGGAGCATCTCCAGCATCACTAGTAGCACTTTGTATCCATCTCATGATATTATTCAACCTTTATGGTATTGCACTAAACATGATGAAGGCCAGTTAGAATGGCCTTTATTAAAAAATCCAAAAATAATAGATGCTGGCATGGATGCAGAGAGAAAGGAATGCTTCTACGATGTTGGTGGGACTGCAAATTAGTGCAACGTCTATGGAAAACAGTATGGAGATTCCTGAGATTTCTCAAAGAACTAAAAGTAGACCTAACCATTTAATCTAGTAATCCCACTACAGGAAATTTACCCAAAGAAAAAGATGTCATTTTATCAAAAAAGACCCCTCACTCAAATGTCTATTGCAGTATGATTCACAATTGCAAAGATGTGGAATCAACCCTAGTGCCCATCAATTCATGAACTGACTCACAAAATATGGTATATGTATACCACAGAATACTACTCAGCCATGAAGAAGGATGGATTAAGTTTTTTGTAACAATTTAGACCATTATCCTAAGTGAAGTATCTAAAGAATGGAAAACTAAACACCATATGCATTTTTTATTCAATTGGAACTAAACTATGAGCACACATTTGCACAGAGGGCAATAAAGCTCAGTGGAAATCAAGCTGGGGTAACTGGGGAGGAGGAGATGTACCAAAACCTACCTGATGAGTACGATGAACACTACTTGGGTAATGAACACACTTATAACCCTGACTCAAGCATAACAAAAGCAATCAATGTAACCTAAAGAATTTGTACCCCCATAATATTTTGAAGTAATGATGAAAAAGGAAACAGTTTATAAAGCTAATTGTATACTTATGTGGGTCACTTTTTTAAATATGATATTAAGTGAAATTTCATGATACTTATGTATGTTTATGTAATACAATTGACCATTGTAAAACAAGGGTTTGAACTGTGCAGGTCTATTTATATGTGGATTATTTTCAATAAATATATTGGAAAATATTTTGGAGACATGCAAAAATTTGAAAAATCTTGGAGATAAAATATGTAACCTAGAAATATAAAAAACTAAGAAAGAGTTATGTATGTCATGAAGACACTAGTCTATTTTATTACTTATCACCATAAAATACACATAATATATTATAAAAATTAAACTTTATCAAAACTTAAATATTTAGAGAAATGTAAACAAACTTAAAGATGTGATATTAAATCATAATTACATACATTTACTGTAGTACATACTGTACTACTATAATAATTTTGAAGCATCTTCCAATTACTATTGTGAGAGTGCAAGTATTGCTAGTATCCACTTAAAATACCATGTAAGGTGATCATTTCTGTGTGCTAAATTGTGTATCCTAATAAAAAGTGATCTCTCTCTTGGTTCTGACGTATTTTTCATCATGTTTAGTGCAATTCCATAAATGTTGAATAATATCATGAGATGGATACAAAGTGCCACTAGTGATGCTGGAGATGCTCCCAAGAGGCAGAGAAAAGTCATGAAATTCCAAGAAAAAGTTGAATTAGTTGATACATAGTGTAGCTAGAGGTCTATAGCCACCTCAACTAAATAAGTTCCCGCTTCCTATCATTTCAAGAGAAACGAATCCAGCTTAATGACCACTATAAAAAGTTAGAGTAAGGTGATAGCTAACTGTGGTTTTAATTTGCATTTCCCTGATGATTAATGACGTTGAGCATTTTTTCATGTTTATTGGCCATTTGTCTAGCTTCCTTTGAAAATCTTCTGTTCGTGTCTTTTGCCCACTTTTTAATGAGGTTGTTTGTTTTTTCTTGCTGGTTTGCTTGAGTTCTTGTAGATTCTGGTTATTACCCCTTTATCAGATGTATAGCTTGCAAATATTTTTTCCCATATTGTAGGTTGTCTATTTGTTCTGTTGATTATTTCCGTAGTTGTGGAGAAGGTTTTTAATTTACTAAAGTTCCATTTATTTATTTTTGTTGTTTCTGTGATTGCCATTGGGTCTTCTTCATAAATTCTTTGCCTAGGCCAATATCTAGAAGAGTTTCTCCAACATTTTCTTCTAGCATTCTTATGGTGTCATGCCTTATATCTAAGTCTTTTATCCATCTTGAATTAATTTTTGTAAGTGGTGAGAGATATGGATCCTGTTTCATTCTTCTAAATCTGGCTATTCAATTCTCCCAGCACCATTTATTGAATAGGCTTCTTTCCCCCAGTGTATATTGTTGTCTGCTTTGTCAAAGATGAGTTGGATCTACGTGGATGGTTTTATATTTGGGTTCTCTGTTCTGTCCCATTGGTCTATATCTCTATTTTGTGTAAGTCATATATGACAAACCCATAGCCAATATCATACTGAACAGGGAAAAGTTGAAGGCATTCTCACTAAGAATGGGAATAAGACAAGAGTGCTCACCATCACCACTTCTATTCAACAGAGTGCTAGAAGTCCTAGCCAGAGCAATCAGGCAAGAGAAAGAAATTAGGGTATCCAAATCAAGAAAGAGGAGCTCAAACTATCATTTTTTGATGATGATATGATCTTATATCTAGAAAACCCCAAAGATTGCACCAAGAGATTCCTGGAATTAATAAATACATTTAGCAAAATCTCAGATTACAAAATCAATGTACAAAAGCAGCAGCATTCCTATATGCCAATAACAGTCCAGAGAGTCAAATAAAAGTCTGAGAGTCAAATAAAAGTCTCAATACCATTCACAATAGCCACAAAGAAAATAAAATATCTAGGAATATACTTAACCAAGGAGGTGGAAGATTTCTACAAATAGAACTATGAAACACTGATGAAAGAAATTGGAGATGACACAAATGGAAAAGGATATCATGCTCATGGTCTGGTAGAATCAGCATCATTAAAATGTCCATACTACCCAAAGTGATTTACAAACTCAATGCAATCTGCATCAAAATACCAATGTCATATTTCCCAGACCTAGAAAAAATAATTGTACACTTCATTTGGAACCAGAAAAGAGTCTGAAAAGCGAAAGCAATCTTAAGGACAAAAAACAAATCTGAAGGCATCACATTACCAGACTTCAATCTACACCAAAAGGCTATATAGTAACCAAAACATCATGGTATTAGCAAAACTGTTTTTATTTTTGCTTTATAATATTTCTTTGAATGAGTATAATAATTTATTCAATCATTTTAATATAGGTAGACTTTCCCACTATTTCCAGTTATAAACTAATATGAAAAATTATGCAAAGAGCTGTGTACATGTCATTTTACTGAATAATCTTTTTATTTTTTATATTACTTAAAATTTTATGTTGCTTGCTTCTCTAATTTTGCTTCTCTCTTCTCTCTCTCTCTCTATCTATATATCTATATAGATAGATAAAGATATTTTAGCTCTCTCCAGTCTATTTTTGGTTAATATCCTTTCTTGGAGGGTGAATTTTCTTCCTGATTCCTCCTTATACTTGCTTTTCTCTTGCCTTATTATATTCTTAAGAGCTCTTTTATCTCTACTTTATGTTTTATTAATAAAGGCATGTAAATCATTCTGTTTTGCTTAATTCTTGGCATCAGCTGTATGGCAACAACTTTCTGTTTTCCTGTTTGCTTGCTGTTTTTCTTTTCCACAATCATTGTTATGGTTTTGTAGCATAAATCTTGTACTTAATACTTTTTTATTAACCATCTTTAAATATGGGGAGTTTTTATTAGCCCAGATATTTCTAAAAATAGTGGCCAGGGTCATAATCAGGGAAACAGAATATTTTTTGGATTCCTGAGAGTTGTGTAGGTGAGTCCTTTCATATTTTACTTCTCTCCACATAGTTTTTATTCTGTTTGACAACTGGTACCTAATGTCTCAATTTCTTTTCTTTCAAGTGTAGCCTGTTTTCTGAAATTTGACTATTTTTATATATTTCTCATTCTAAAGGGAGATTTAGAGGGAGATTTACTCCCTCTAAATCTCTGAACTAAGGAAGGCCTAACTCTTGCTTTAATCTGTAATACTCCATTTTTTCATTGCATAAAATAAGATGTTAGATTGTAACTGCAGGAAACCCTTCAAATTGGAATGATTACTCTCTGGGACCTTCTGAGCTCTATCAAATATGTGAATATTTGGTCATCTGAAGGCAATATTTCAAGATAGCTCTCTTTTTTTTTTCACTTAATCTGAGGACATCATTTTATTTTTAATCTAAATCAATCATAGACATTATACCAAATTCTTCATATATAGTATCCCAATAATGTCTTGCAAAATTATTACTTATATTAGAGAATAACAGGCTAAGTCTTAAAAAATAAGTCGCTTAAATTTCAAGATCAGACAATTTAAAAATAATTAAGTTAGATATTCACACCCAGTATCTCTGACTCCAAAAAACCATTGTTTTTACCATAAACAAAACTACTACAGAGATCTTTTTTTTACAAAAATAAAATTAACTTTGGATAGTGAGGATATAATCCAATCTATGATACCATTTATCACAGCTAGAAACAAAGGAATAAAAAGATAATAAATATGATAATATTGTTACATTTCTATTATAGAAGCATTTACAATTTTCTAATCATTATAAACTGAGGTGTATGCTAATGTAGATTACTTACTTTATAACTTAAAGGCTTCAACATTCATGGGTTGATTTTGCCACCCACAATCACAGCTGACAGAAGACAACTCTTTAAAATGGTTGTATAAAAACTAATCATCAACTGCCTAAATTCTTAGTCACACAGAGAGAAAAATCAGCATTCTACCTTAAAATTGACCTAGAGAACAGTATTATAGCACATCACAGTAATATATCAAAGTTCCTCAAAATATTGCTAAATAAATGCTACACTGAACAAAACACTTGGATTAAAGCAAGCAGTACTTTAAATTTGAACAGATTCTCTTTCAAACAATATGGCTTTCTCATTAGGTTCTTGAGTATCAGCGTGATAAGTTTACAAAACAATGCAATGGACAATTTGATTTTAAGTCTACCTTACCTTAATGTAAAATAAGAAAAACACATTTTTCCCCTTATTGGTTCACATGTTCAAGTTAGTCTTTGTTGGTGTTGTTTAATAAGGATTATTTGGAGGCCTAAAGGAAATGCTTTCCATTTTAGAAAATGCCTGGAGTTGCCTTGCTGTATGTGTGATAAAGCACTATATAAATCTAAGTTGTTGTTGTTGTTAATGGGATCTATTCTCACAAAACATCATTGTATGAGCTGCTTTTATGCTGAGGCTGCCTAGAGGAGGGAGGGAAGTGGAGATTTTACTCCTGCTTCAAAAGGAAATAATCAGTCTGCAGGTGGCTGCATAGTGGGGATAAGCAAATGGGACTAAGTGTGGCACATGGTTTTCCACACGAAATAACACCAAACAAGAATGAACCAGATAAAGATCTTTTGTATAAGCAGTGTTCTAAAGAAAAGCTTTAAGTTCCCAACTCCTCATGTTTATGCAGGAAAATCATGGTATTCTTAAAATTAGATTTTTCTCGACAGGAACTTCCTACTATAATGTAGAACTCAAGCAGTAGATAATCTTAACATTTCTATTCCGCCAAATCATCTAAACCAATCTGAGTCAGCGTTAGGATGTTACAGGTCCAAATAAACCCATGCTCTTTGATCCGTACTGTCGACACAAAGATCAGAGTCAATTCATTTTTACCAAAGAATTTGTCCAAGGTCCACAGTCAATATATACTTTTATTTAGCTTTAAATAGGAAATGAGTTCTTAAAAGAAGAAAGCAAGCTTGAAGCAGTGCTGAATGAGACCAAAGAAATGCATTATTTCAGATTTTTCATATCCTTTAATTCAGCTCAATTTTACTGTGCAGTAGAAAAATATTTGGCACACCCCATGGAATTTGGAAAATATGTTGCTTCAAGTCCATGGTACAAGGAAATCAGAATAAATTCAACTTAGGCTGATTATCAAAGTAAGTACTTTCTTGAAAAATACTGCCAGGTACCACAGCTTGCTCAGGGAAAAGTGAGAGATGCTGAATTTATTTTAAAATATCCCCTGCATGTGTTAGGAAAAGAGTATTAGCAACAACAAAGGTGTTCACTATTACAAGATGTTCAGCCGCTTACCTCTAGCTTCAGAGTCTATTCCCTGTTCTTGTCGCATACTCTAATGTTGGGAGGCAGCTGAGTGGCCTCCAGGATAACCATATTGCAGGACAAAAGAAAGGAGATGAGATGGAAAAGTTCCAACTTCAGCCCAGTGGAGCTTGCGAGCTGGTGCCAAAGATAACAGAGTAGCATCAAAGGCTGATGGGACAGCTGCACTGGCAGAGAGCTACAGAAGCAAAAGAGAGAAGGAGGGAGAGAGGGAGAGAGACCGAGAGACAGAGAAAGAGAGAGAGAGAGAGAGAGAGAGACATAGAGGAGGATCTTAAAGTCTGTATATTTTAGTACTATGCAGGACTCAGGAGAGAGGGAGAAATATAATGAAGAGAAGAAAGGAGAGGACAATAAAGAAGGTGGGTTAGAGAAAGAAGGGGCAGAGTTCAGTAAGGGAAAAGAGGAGAGAGAGATACAGAGGGAAAGAGGGAGGGAGGGAGGGAAAGAGAAATAAAAACAAAAGAAAGGAGGGAGGGATTGGTGAGAACATTGTGGGTAGTAACAGAGAGCAAGGTTGCTTGACTAAAGGTTCTAAAAGCAAAGAAATGATCATTACATTCAGGTTCCTTTTCAAGCAGTTGAGAGGGCAACAATCAGTTCTTTTGTCAGAATTTCTTTCAGGGCCTTCTTGTTAAATACATCAACTTCCAAAGCAACAACAATTACAATAGTGAAATAGAATTCCCTACTGAAAATGAATCTATTCAAACTTCATTAGGGAGCGTGAAGATATTTGGGGAGAATGAGGAAGACATTGAGTGTATGTGTGTGTATGTATGTATGTCTCTGTTTGTATGTATTTATATGTGTGCTTTAAGTTGCTGACTGAATATATCATGGAAATGATCAATTATTAAAAATTAAATTAGCTTATGGAAAACTAATAGGTATAATAACTTGATCTGCATCAGGAATTCTCAATCAGGGGCAATTTTCTACTCCCAAGAGATATTTGGCAATGTCTGAAGACATTATGATTGTCATGACTGGGGACTACAACTGGCCTCTAGTGGGCAGAGGCCAGGGATACTGCTATACCCCCTACAATGCACAGGACAGCACAGCAAAAAATTACCTGGCTCAAAATGTCAATAGGACAGAGGAAGTTGGGAAACCTCAATGTAAAATTAGAGAGACCTATTCTCAGATTTGGGGTCAATATGTTGCTAGTTGTGTGACCTTAGACAAGTTATTTTAGTTTTCTGTGTCTCAATTTCCTCATTGGTAAAGTAGGGATAACAATATTTCCTTAGCATGGTGTCTATAATAATTATATGAGATTTCATATATGTGAAAAAACCATAGCACTGTGTCTGGCATTAGATTGGTATGCAATAGATACTATTTTCCTTTTCTTTCCTTCCAGAGTATAGTATAAGCCGGGAGTGGAGTAAAATAAGACAGTATGAAATAATGAATAAAATATGTCCTGATATTTTCTCCTACTTTGTATGGGAAGGTTGGAAATGATACTAGTTTCATAGTTCATAAGGATGCCATAAATTCTTGTCAAAACAAATAAATAAATAATAGAAATAAAGATGCCCTAAAATTAAATGGGGGAAAATTTTCTTATGTAATTATATTAATAATATGTAACATTTTAATTGCTTTAACATTTATACTTTTCTACTCAATGATTATTCTCTTCACAAAAACCCTAGGCTATGTTTCCATCTATATGCACAGTTCCTCATTTTTCATGATTTATTACACATGTGATACTCTTTTTAGGACAGTATTTCTCACTGAACTATAAGGTTGTGGAAATAAACAAAGGTCACCCAAATGAGAATGAGCAAAAGCTGTTTATTCAGAGCTTGCTACAGCAAGGAGGTAAGCCAACATCACTTGCATCTGGAAGGAACTCAAAGCCAGGCAGAGGAGTGGGAAAGCTTTATAGTAGGGAAAAAAGAAGGCTTTCAGATATGCCCTGATTGGAGGTGTTGGCATGGGGAAGCTGGAAACAGACAAACTAGGAGTGGGGCATCCTTTGTGATTGGCTAAGGGAAGTATAATTGGCTTTCTTTGGTTGGTCCTAAGTTGGAATCAAGGACAAAGATTAGGGAAGTCGTCAGTTATTGATCAAGTCCTGACTGAAGTTGAAAGCTATGGAAGTTGTAGATTGGTTTCTTGAGCTGGCTGCTGAAGGTGTAAGTCAGAGATCTATCTTAATATATGGCCCGGCTATTGTCTGTTGGCATATCCAGTCATTCCAACTTCTTGAAGATAGATACCATGTTTGTCTTGCTCTGTTGTTGAGCAAGTTAAAAGCAACAATAAATAAAAGACAGCAAAGAAATGTCCAGGAGTGAGTAGAGGACTTGCATTCTAGATTATATTCCTTTTTCTTCTTACTCACTTTAGAGATCTCCAGTGGAATAGACTGGGGTTAAAATAAAATAGTAAAATAAAAGCAGGCCTTCTCATTTCCAAGTAAATCATATGGATTTAGGCAAAATGCATTCATTTTATTCAACCAAGATTTATTGAACACCAAATATGGATTTAATCCTCTGCCTGCAAGGAGTTCAAATGGACTCATAAAAAGATAATTATAAACTTATGCTCCTGGCCATGATGGAAAAACAGACTAGATTTATGCTCTGGCCTCAATGAATTAAAAACTGAACAAAATATATATATATATATATATATATATATATATATATATATAATGGTTTATTATCATTGGACAATAGGTAGATCAGCAGAGTTACCCCAAGAGAAGGAAGACAAACAGGGAAAACACTACAATTGTCCCAGCTTACTGCTTGGGGAGTGCACGTAGACCCCAGAGCATGGAGGAGGACTCCAAACTGTCCCAGTGATCTTCCTAAATTGACTGAAGTTTATACTGAGGGATCTCTTACGTTTTTATCCAAGTACTAAGTACCAAGGCTGAGGAAAGAAACATAAGGCAGAAAGGGGCAGGTAGAACAATCATCAGAGTTCACACAGAGGCCTAGGAGCAGTTTGTGTTCTCACCAGCCAGAGTAGAAAGACCTCGCAACTCATGCAGAATTGAACAGAGTATTCAGAAAATTCCCCTTCTTAGACAGGACAAAAAGCATATACCACCAAAGAAAAATAAAATGGATATATTGGATCTCATCAAAATTTAAAATGTTCTCTCTTCAAATGATGCTGTGAAGAAACGAAAAGGCAAGCTAGAGACTACGAAAAAATGTTTGCAAAGCAAATATCCTACAAAGGACCTGTTTCTAGAAACCATAAGTAATTTTTACAGTGTAATAATAAAAAGACTCATAATCGCCCTTCAAACACTTTTTTCACTTCCTCAAAGAATATATATAGACAGCAAATAAGCACATATAAAGATATTCAACATCATTTGTCATTAGGAAAATGTAAATTAAATACACAATAATATACCATTACTCACCTATTACAATGGCTAAAATTAAAATGGTTGCTCATCCAAGTGTTGGCAGGTATGTAGGCATTGGAACTCTCATACACTGATGGTGAGAATGAAAAATGGTACAACTATTTTGGAAAACAGATCGGCATATTCTTAAAAAGTTAAACATATGTCTATAAAATGATTCAGTTACTCCACAACCTTGCAATGGAAATGAAAGCATACGTCCACACAAAGATTTTGTATGCAAATGTTGATTACAGTTTTATTTGCACACCAATCTCCATCAGCAGATGATTGGATAAACAACTTGCGATCTCTCCATACATTACAAATTCTACTCAATAGTTAAAATGGACTATCATTGCTGTGTGTAGCAACATGGATGAAACTCAAAATAATTGCAATGATTAAAATAAGGCAGACAAAACAGGATCTGTATTCTATGCTCCAATTTATGTAAAATGTTAAAAATAGAGAATCTATTGTGATAGAAAGTAGATCAGTGTTTGCCTGGGGGTGAGGTGGGGAGGGTGGAGTGAGGGATGGATTATACAAGAGCAAGAAGAAATTATAGGTAGTGATGAATATGTTCATCATCTTTGCTGTGGTGATGGTTTCATAGGGGTATGTGTGTGCATATTTTAAGACTCACCAAACTTTACATATTAAATATTTACAATATATTATATGTTGATTATACTTTGATAAAGCTGTTAAAAATAATAATTATAAAGCAAAAGAAAATGCAAGAATTGAGATAATAAATACATGGTCTTGGAGGCCTTTAACTATAACAGGGTGATACCATGGACATTTTTTGGAATATGGAAACTCTAATATAAGCCTTTAATAATAATTAAGGCAGTAAACCTGCTCCAATTCCTTTTTCTTTTTCTTTTTTTTTCTTGAGACAGGGTCTTACTATGTTGCTCAGGGTGGACTTGAGCTCCTAGGCTCAAGGGATCCCCCTGCCTCAGTTTCCCAAGCACTTGAGCCTATAGGCATACACTGTGTCACCAGCTGCCAGTCCTTGAGTATATTTCATCTAAGTAGTTTGTAGTTTGACAGTCACTAAACAACAGAAAGACTTGATCAAATTTCTGCTTTTAGAAAAGTCACTAGGGTAACAGGTAGAGCAGTGATACATGGAGGAAACTAGAGGACTTAAGATATCTTCAAGGAAGTATGGAAATGACTGCTCAACCTGGGGCAGTGAACAGGAAAATGATCTTAGTTCTTAGATATTGGGATGAGTCGGGGATGAAGAAAAGGAAGGAGGAAAGTTAAGAGGAGAAAGTCTGAATACCTGAATCCCTGGAAAGTACTCCATTGTTTTCTTTTACATTCTAATGGTCTTTTCTTCTCTTTGAAGAATGGCTCTAATGGTCTTTTCTTCTCTTTGAAATTCCCTAGATAATTACATTGTCTTAAAAAAATGAACTGTACAGGTGGAGATTATTTTACAGGCCAGCATTCCTTGTTCCTTTTATTTACCTCTTCATAAATTATAACAAAACACTACTTAGCTGTTATTAGTTTTTAATTCATATTACTGTGTTTCCCAGAAAATAAGACCTACCCATAAAATAAGCCCTAGCAGGATTTCTAAGCATTTGCGCAATTTAAACCCTACCCCCAAAATAAGACCTAGTGATGGGCGTGGCTATGCTGCATATCAAGCAGCCATTACACATCTGCCCCATGAGAGCTCTATTGTTCAACAGGAGAGATTGGGGCCAATGGTTCTAAAGGAAATAGAGTCGCAAGAAATTCAGGATGGAATTTAGGATTTGGAGAGTTATGATGATGTTCCAAAAGAAGATGACTTAACTATACTTAACTATATTTGAATAAATGTAGATTGTTATAATGTAGTTAAAAAACAACACATCCCCTGAAAATAAGCCCTAGGGTGTCTTCTTGAGGAAAAATAAATATAAAATTCTGTCTTGTTTTTGGGAAAACACGGTATTAACTCCTTCCATTTAAAAGATAAGGTTTTTGTTGATGGTTTTCCCACCTCTCAAACCATAGCAAATATTCCCTTGCACTAAATAAATTTTCAGTAAATATTTGTTAATTCTTTGGCAACCACACACAAACATCAGTTATTCCTGATTATCAATGTTTAGTTACTTTTCTTTTTCTCTTTATGAACTTGTTTTTTTGACTTCTTGGTTTTATAAAATATTTTATACTAAGTTTATTCATCTTTTTATTTTTACAATATTAGGTATTCTTGTCCATTCAACTTAATAAAATTAGCAAGCTTAACTAGTATATTCTCTATTTCAACAATCAGAGAATACATAACTGAACTTACAGAAAGTTTTAAAATGTTTGAAATATTTCTGCATGGAATTGGGTAGGTAGTTTATTGATTTACGTTGGGGAGAAGTTATTGTTAATTTTAAGATGTAAGAAGAAATTTTGAAAAAATGAAGAAATAAGTCTGGCAAAGAAATAGGAATTTAAAATTTTATGTGAAATAAAATTTGAGATTCAGAAATACATTTTTGAAGAGTTTGAATATAAATAGAGATTGACTTCATGAAGTAAATAATTTTAGTATGGATTGGGATTGAGTTTATGGTATGGAGAATTTCTAAAATAATAAAGTCTACATAGTTTTACTTGCACATATTACTTATATGACTAATTAAGCCAAATTTATAAATTTAGTAAAATAATCAGGATTATATAATTTCAGGTAAAATAAAATTTTTAAAGCATTAGTGCATTTCTTATTAATCATTATAAGCTATATATACTGATTTAAATATGAATTTTTTTATTTATGAAAGTAATACCTGTATTGTTTTATTAAAAGTAGAGGGTATTTTTATATGTCAAAATTAATTTATCACTCTATCTTTCTGTCTATTATGTTGTAAAACTGAGCAAATTACTCACATGATGGAAAAGAAAATATTAAATGTTACCTAGACATTCCAAGCAAGAGTGTCTGGTTAATCATGATTCTAACTTTCAGTTAGTTGCTGTTGTCCCCAGATTTTGTGTGCAGACACCATTTTAAAATTGGTAGAAGACACTGTATATCTATAACTTTTGCCTCATTTGCTAGTTCTTCCCTGTACTTTGGATGCCCTAACCTTTTATTTGCTATGTCTGGATTAATAGCTCTCTTTCAATAACAAACTAAAATGCTCTCCCAGCAACTTCAATATTCTAAGGAAAACATAGCCCAAGCAATCTATTTTCTGACACTCGTTTACACTTACCCATCCACAGTGATGGAAAAAGTGACATAGTATAGATCTGCAAGTGACAGATTCCCAGCCAGGTCTGTTTCCCCAGCCCCAACATCACTCAGCAACTCAAACCAAAGAATTTGCTGATGGTGTCTACACATATAGACACAGGCCCCAACTTAAACACATTTTGTGAAAATAAAATGATACAAATGTCCTAAGAATCTATATGTGAATAGACAGCCCTTGCAAAATAGCAAGATATAAAAAGTAACTCTCCTAAGTCAGACCCTCTGATGTGTCAGCTTGTTTGAGCTACATAAAATGATTCTTATTACCTATAGCCTGTTATCACACATATACTGAAACACATCCGCAAAAATCAAAAAGATGCCTGAAAGAGACATCAAATGAAATCCAAAACAGGATATAATCAGCGAATTGATAAGAATCAAGTTAGGCAATTCTGAAACATGTATATGACAGAAGATTGTAAAACATTGATAATAGAATGGATGACAATAGCTGATTAAAGTAAACAAGTTAATATTTTCAGAGTAATTTGCTTAGCAATGTTACACAAATCTCTCAACTAGAAAAGACAAAGCATATTCATAATCTAATTACTTCAAAAATTCTATTAACATAACAATCCAATCTCATCCTTTGCATGGTATTGCTATTGAATGCTTCAATTGCCATGATGGCAAAATCATTTAGAGAAAGTAGCTGTTCATTTTTATAAGAAGATTTTTGGGGTATCATAGGAAAATGAAAAATTGTGATTGAATAAAAATGGTTGCTATAATATGTTAGTATGGAAAAGAAATAGTCTACATTTAATCCCAAGGAAAACACTTTTAAGTAACTAATTACTTGATATTTACAGTGGAATAAAACACATTAAGAATCTTATGATAAAAACCTAAAACACAACATATCAAACAAAGGAAAACTTCAGTGACATTCATAAACATTTCTGATATTTAACTGAGTACTAAAGTAAATAATATGCTAAATGTGCTGTGTCTTAATATGGTATATATGCAATAAATTTCCATTGAATATACGAAAGAAGAAAATGTCCACTTAAATCCTAATAAATCTTAAATTTATATTTCTTCTATGCTCTTGGCTATTGAGTTTCAGAATGCATTTATGCTGTCATTATATTTCTACATAATCTAGTAGTAGAGTATAAATTCTTATTTTTAAATAATTAAACATATTAAAATATTGAAGTAGATAATTTTCAACACGAAGTCTTAAGAAATATAATCAACATATTACAGATTTAAAGATTTTTTGTTTGAGGTCACCAGAGTACAAACCCTGAGCTAAATCTATGTTATTAACTAAAGGCAAAATATTGATTAAACTCCAAGAAGAATGATAAGAATAAGAGTTATGCAATGTTGAGATTAATTTAGTTACTCACAAATCACATGGTACCAAAAAGAATATTTTTAAAGAAATCTGACAGTAAAGAATTTTAATAAAATAAAAGGTGAATTTATTTTAAAAGAAGAAAGTGAGCAAAACTTCTTCTTTTTTTTTTTCTGTTGGACAGGGTTTTGTTCTGTTGCCCAGGCAGCTCACTGCAGCCTTGAACCAGCTCAAGCAATTCTCTCTTCTCAGCATCAGGAGTAGCTGGGACTACAGGTGCATAGCACACTGAGCTAATTTGATAAACAAAACTTCTATCACATATTCTTTGTCTGAAAGACAGAAAATTAACATTTCCTGAGAGCAAACTATTTGCTAAATAAGATTCTAGGCAATTTATATGTATTAACTGTTAACTCTTACAACAACCTTAGGCATTTGCAGAATTTTATAGAAGGGAGAAAGGAAATCCAAAAAAATAAGTCTTCCATGTTTATCCAAGGCCATCAGACTGTAGATTATTTGCAACTACACTACAGCTGCCCCTAGATTATTCAAGTTCATGGGGTGGTTGAATGGGGTAGAGGAACACCAAGGTCTAAGCTCTTTTATTTTGGGCAGAGATCTTTTTTCACACATTTTTCACTTTCTGATGGGCAAAACTATAAGCTTTTTTTTTGGCAATGCAATTCCTGCATATTACCTCTATATTTCAATATTCCTCTGATGTATAATTTGAGGCATTTTAAAAGGCATTATTAAATAGTATTACTATAATTCAGTTTGAGGCACAGTGATATTTTTCATAGCATCTCGGGGAAACATCATGTGCTTATTAGAAGGGAAATATTCTGACATCAATACCTTTAGGCAGTTTGGTTGAAAGAGAAATGCATATGAATATGAGTCCCATAATATAGACAATCATAGCTGCATTTCCAGTTCACTAAGAGGGAACAGCTCTACTCCTAAATAAAAATAGATATTATGTCAGAAGATTTAAAAATTCATGCTATTCAAAAGCTATGATATTCGGAAGCCTAAAAAAAAATAATCTGATATAATCCAAATAAACACTCCTGTCTGTCACATAACCTTTAATTATAATATGGCAAATGTAATTTCACCTAATTAGAAAAGGTGAACCCAATTTTGAATTGCAAATTACCTTTTTTTATGAAAGCTTTTATGAAATTAAAGCATCCTCAGACTGACAGTCTCAGTCAGTATAGTTTGAGGTGCCCTATGATGCAACTTTTTTGATTAATCGGTGAGCCATTCCAAAAGGCTCCTACGTGCAACCATTCACTGGTTTTAATGCTAGGAGCTTTCCAATTAAGACTTGCATTATAATGTATGAAGGTTAGCACTCTCACCCTCTCAAATGTCCCTAAACTTCTGTTTTCTCATTTGTAAAGGAGGATAAAAATACCCACATTTTTATGAAATTATAAGAACTAAGCCAGAAATCACATGAAAATAATCTACTGGGCACTGAGAGCATTTTAACTGAATTGAATTTGCAATTAATTTCAGATTGTATGCTTTGTGTGATAAACAATTCTATTAAAAGCGAGGAAAATCTTTATTAAGAATAAAAGCCTAGACCATTTTTTAGTTTTAGGATCTACAGAGATTAAACTTCCACTGGTTGATTATGTAATTTTACTCAATAAAAGGAAATTGAGAAAAAAAAAGAGTAGATAGAAGTGTTAAATCTCTAAGATCCTTAAAATGACTAGCTATAATACCTAATTAATTTTGGTTGAACAAAATATTGTTTAAAATATGGATGTAAATAAAACTTCCAGTGTTCTATTCAGAGTAGCAAGTAAAGGACATTTTTGTGAAAGAATTCACTGTAAAATTGTACCTATGAGGGGAATAATTTTAAGATTCTACTAATGGCCTGTTCCAGGCTTCAGGTTTAAGCTATATCATAATCTATCAAAAAACTGACATTGTCCTAAAATTACAATTATTTATACCTACCAAACTTTTAGAGTTTCTGACCAAAAAAAAAAAAAAAGAAAAAAGAAAACTTATACAATCTCTCAGTTTAAAAACTCAATCCAAAAGAATTTTTTTTGTCTTTACCACTCTATAAATGACTTCAAAAAGTTATCAATGTAAAATTCCTTAGATTTTAATGTGCCCAAATTACACTGAGAAGTGAACCTTATTATTAGGTGTCATCTTACTGTATTATTTTTATGGTTCTATTATGTAGTGAGAATGAATAAAACAAACACCAACATGGCATCAAACAGAGATCTTCTATCTCCAAGTTTTCTACCAGTGATTGCACTGGTAGAAAATGGCTAAATTATAGTCTTTAATTACTTTACAACTCTCAAATGTACCCTCCTTTGGAATTATGTGACTGGATTTTGTTGACATTAAAATTTGCAGACCTAGAGAAAAAGGACTTTTTAGTAATAGTGAGAGTCTTTCAGCAAAATTCAATGTGTTATTTTTCAAGTAGAATTTTAAGAGAATTAATATAAAGTTTTCTCCACTCTTGTGAAAGAAGACATTCTGCAGAAAATTCACAAGCACAGATTGTGCAAGGAGAAGTGTTTAGTACGGGTATTTAACCCTTTGCATTCACTTGCTTTTTTCTCGATTCCTTTATTCTACTCGGGATTTAATTTTTTAACTACTCCAGATTTTACAAAGCGTGCAGCAGAATAAAAATCTGGAGTTTCTTTTCATATAAACTTATTTATTTGGATTTTTTATATTTCAAATTATTGATACATTCAAAGAGTAATTTTAATCTCTATAATTTTTGCTAACTGTATCAAGTCACACTCGACATCTGAGTGCAAAGGGTTAAATATCCAAGAAGTATTACAACATTTTAACTTTCCATTTCATGTGGAAAATTTGGACAACTAATGAAAAGAGAAAAATACAATATACAGTGTATTCACTTTACAGTGAAAATAGAAATCTTTTAAAGGCTGAAGCATAAGGAATTAGCAAGAGACCTGGTTGAACAGTTAGAGATACATGTAGAATACTTTGAAGTGACCCAAAGAATCAATACGATGTTAGAAGGAGCCATTCTTGACAGGAATAGCACAAACATTATTCTCACAATTTCTCAATAAAGATTTAACGATGTTCTCTAGGAAAGGATTTGTAATGTGTATGAGAATATGTTTCAATAATGACTTTTATACGCGAATCACTATTGTTCATTCTAAATATTTACCAATAAAATTTAAGCACTAAAAAAGGTCAGGCATTATTAAGGTTATATTAACTACACAATGAGGGTTTATAAAAGATCCACTAAAATACAGACAAATGGAAATTTTTTACAGTAGAGTGAAATAAAAGCAAAATGTCACCTTCCACCATTAACACAAGGTCAAGAACATGTGAAAAGATTAAACTTCAGCTAGTCTGCAAATTCTCATTAAAAATAATTTCCATTAAAAAGAAGTTGCTTTGACAGTTTTAATTATTAATAAATTAACCAAATGTTTTTGTATCATGTTGCTATACAGAAATGACTATTCTTAAGTATTGATAAGTTTGGAGCTGACAACCTTGAAGAATTTCATTCTTGCTTATAATGGTAAATAGGAGAATTATTTATTCCTGTGCTACTGTAACGAATTGGCAAGTAGGACTCATGTCTTGGAACATATTAAAAATTTCAATAATTGTTTGTATTCTTATATAGCCACTATCTCATTTTAATCAACTCTGCTAAAATTACTCACATAGGGATTAGAAAGATATGACAGCTAGTTTGAGGAGCACTTGCAGTCAAGAGAAAGAAACTGATAGAACTTTCTTATGAGGGCTGTCAATATCATCCTTTTTCCCAAGGAAATATACTTTCCATATAATATACTTTTTCTTCATTTTCTTTCTGAGTATATTTCATATTTTCTCCCACATAAAATGAAGAATGCATTCATGAAAGCCAAGAACAGGTGCATTTCTCTATCTTATGGGTAACGTATAGTTTTTAATTATTTTAAAGATCTTGAACATATCCTTGTTTTTGGAATTATGTTACTGAATCTTTTTGACATTCCAATGGCAAGAAAATAAATTTAGAATTTTTAAAATTCCCTTCATGCACTTATATTAAACACAAGGAAATGAAACAAGTAAAATAATATAAAACTCAGAAGCATACTCACAAAGATATACCATATTTCCAATGTTTGCCTTAGTATTTTACATTAAACCACAGAGACTTCAAATATATCAGTGCTATCAGATTAATTGCCAAAACTGATATCCTTGTACCATACTGCCTGCATTAAAATCTTGGCTCTGTTTTTTATCTGTGTAAACTTGAGCAAATTATTTGGCTTCTCTGATCCTTTAGTCTTCTGACTCTATAAAATGGGAATAATAATATCTATCAAGTAGAATTTTGCGGTGTATAAATTAACACACATGAAATTCTTAGAGCTGTGTCTGGTACACACAATATTTTCAATAAATATGAGCAAACATTATGTGAGTTGGATTTCCCAAACAGATTGGAAGCCATTTTACGACAGTGACAAAGGATATATCTATTACCAGTATGGTATTCTTTGAATCTCTAAAGAATACTAAATATTTCATGACAACAATGATATTGACAATAGCAACAGCATTTTTGTCTGGCTATACGTATGGAAACATCATCTTAAATATTATTAATAATAAAAGTGGTGTTAGTCAAACTTTGTTTGAAGCCTTGCATGGCATGATAGATGCATTTAGTTGGGAAAAAATTAACCGTAAATGCAAACAAAATGAAATGATGAAAAGTTATATAGTAAGAAAACAGAAACATTTAAAAAGGAAGAGAAAGCAAATGGTATAAAATGATTAGTGTTATTATAGCTGATGAACAACTCAGAATAATTAAAGTAAATACAAATTCTCCTTTCAGACACCCAAATGAATGATAATACAGTGACATTCATCCCAAAATATCATTTTCCTAGAAAAGAAGTTGCATTCACTTGTTTTTGGAATTATGTTACTGAATCTTTTTGACATTCCGATGGCAAGAAAATAAATTTAGAATTTTTAAAATTCCCTTCATGCACTTATATTAAACACAAGGAAATGAAACAAGTAAAATAATATAAAACTCAGAAGCATACTCACAAAGATATACCATATTTCCAATGTTTGCCTTAGTATTTTACATTAAACCACAGAGACCTCAAATATATCAGTGCTATCAGATTAATTGCCAAAACTGATATCCTTGCACCATACTGCCTGCATTAAAATCTTGGCTCTGTTTTTTATCTGTGTAAACTTGAGCAAATTATTTGGCTTCTCTGATCCTTTAGTCTTCTGACTCTATAAAATAGGAATAATAATATCTATCAAGTAGAATTTTGCGGTGTGACTCTCTCATTATATATGTGACTCTCATTATATATATTTGTGACTCTCATTATATATAATTTTATGATTTTGAAAAAGAAAAGCAAACTGTTTTTTAAAAGTTGCATTTCTTTTGTTGACAATTAATGTTTGACATTATTTTTTTTTAATCTTCTTGGGAAACAGTGGGTCAAATTCTAAAGAAATTTGAAAGATCTATCTTTAATTTGTCCCACTGTTTGTTAAAGAATTTTTAGAAATCTTAACCTAGTAATTTTTGGTTTGAATAAATTGTTAGTGGCCACAGATGAGCCATTTTCAGGCTTCAAACAAGCCATTATTGTTATGATTTTCAAAATATTTTTGAGTAACTACCATGTAAGAGCCGTATTGAAAGTAACAGTGATATACAGAGACATGATACAGTCTCTATCTATAAGGGATGGCAGAGATTATACATAGAATGTAACAAATAACACAGATCAACAAATGATAGGTATGAATTTAGAAACAGAACTTTTTATGAGTTGTACAGACAGAACAGAAGCAATGCCAGTGTTACTGCAGAAAGTTTTCTTTATAAAAGGTTTTCAACAAGTATACACCTTTCGATAAATATATTTGTTTGTTACAGCATTACCAGTCTACAAATGAGAGGTGGTAACAAAAGATTATGAGAAGTAAAATGCAAATGTTTATGATTTCTGCTTTGTTGAGGTGATGAATCAGCACAGTAAAATTTTCAGTCCTGAGTCTTAGCCCATGTTTGCTGATAAGCTAAAGCAGTCTCCAATCCAATTTTATAGTGATGTGGAATTCCTTTCAAATAGCAGGGATGATCCCCCAGAGTTAATTTGTAATGTTCAGCCAGGTTATTTCTTGTTGAGACAGAAGCAGTTGCATACACTTTTGAGGATATATGCTTCAATGTAACTTTTGAAAATAGCCCTTTAATGAAAATAACACATGACATGATGTGACATGGTTTATCCAAGTATATGCAGAAGATTTAAGGAAAAAAACAAGAGTTGTTTATGATTTCTACAAAGAAGAACATATATATCCCTCAAGCTATAAATTTGCCATATTCAAACAATCCCACACTTGGACTGTCAAGCAAAATAATATACAATATTATTTTGAGCAGGAAATAAATGTTATAAAGCTACCCTTATAATTTATAAAATCACAAACTGTTAAGAAAGGCACTGAATACCAAAGCTTTTGCTTTGTAAGATTATTATCTTACAAATATAAGCAATTTCATGGGCATCATCAGGAAATTAGAGACAATCAAACTATATCTCAATTGTGATTCTTTCTTCTCATCATGTCTTATTCCTCGAATCAAATTTCATGAATAATTTGGAAGTCTGATTTAATACAATTCTGATTTCTAATGCTTAGGAGATTAAAGTATGTCTGTTGTCTAGACTGTGCTTTACCCAGACTAATAAAATAAGGGTGCTTAACCATTTTTACCCACACTTTCTTGGTTTTTTTTTAAATAGCTTGCATTATGTACCATATTAGAAACAAAAGTTTGAAAAATATCAAACCATTTATTTCCTTGCATTCAAGTTGAAAGATAAGATGTATTTGAACTAAATAAAACTGTTTTTATTATTGTTAGACCTCCTTTTGTAACTAATTCAGCTACAAAGAAATTAAAACTAATGTGATAATTTGAATAAAGTAGAAATAAATATTTCCTTGTTGCATTAAAGAGGATATAGATAGCAAGAAGAAACCATTTCCACTAATTTAACACATATAATTTCATATAAATAATTGTTTTTGTGGGGGTTTTTTTGAGACAGTTTCTCACTTTTTTGCCCAGGCTAGAATGAGTACCATGGCTTCAGGCTAGCTCACAGCAACCTCAAACTCCTGGCTGGGCTCAAGCAATCCTGCTGCCTCAGCCTCCCGAGTAGCTGGGACTACAGGCATGCCCAGCTAATTTTTTTCTATATATATTAGTTGGCCAATTAATTTCTTTCTATTTTTAGTAGAGACGGCATCTCTCTTTCTCAGGCTGGTTTAGAACTCCTGACCTCAAGCAATCCGCCCTCCTCGACCTCCCAGAGTGCTAGGATTACAGGCGTGAGCCACCACACCCAAATTTCATATAAATAATTGTTAACCAGGAATTTAAGAACTGAGAAAACACATTGGGAACAATACTGAGGGGTCAATGAGGTAGAATTTGTAGGAGGCAGCACCCATTCTATGGCTAGGAGAACAAACAGAAGAGTTCAAAATAATTGAGACTTAGAAACTTAGAGGAGGAGGCCCTTGGAGTTGAAATTTAGACCTTTGAGAAAGAGGGCTGAGGTTGGCGTCTCTAAGATCAGAGGAAGTGCCCTGTGGGTCTGGCATGCAGGCCTCCGAGGAGTGTGCATCAGCCAGCCTGTCCTGTGTCTCCGAGAGGCTTCAACCCTGGTTTGGTAAGTATGGAGGGGAAAATGCAAGGTGGAATCAACTGCCACTGTAATAAGTGTTGGTAGGTGACTAGAAGAGAAAATGAGTAGAAAACATAATCATAGCAAAGCCCTCTTCCTGCAGCTATATAGTTTCTTTCTAGTGCCCTCTGTTGGCAAATACTAATAGGAAGACAAGCTGGTGATGTAGAAATGTTTGTTGAGTCTCAAGATTTAGAACTGCAAAGTTTTTAGAAAGATGACCCTTGAAGCTGTAAGAGCAGAGGATATTATAGTCAAGAACTTAGATAAAAAGAGAAAATCTTTTGAAAGACATAAATTATTACAGTTCACTAAAAAAAAAAAAAAAAAAAAACCACACACAAAAAAACAGGTAATCTGATAGCTCATTATGAAACAAAGAAATTGGATTTGTAGCTTAAAGTTTTCCACAAAAGAAAACTCTAGAGCCAGATAACTCCACTGGTGAATTCTACCAAAGATTTAAAGAATAAATAATACCCTTTCTACGTTATCTCTTCCAGAAAATTAAACAGGAGGAAACTCTTCCCAGCATATTCTATGAGGCCAGCATTACCTTTATACCAAAACAAGAAAATGACTTTAAAAGAAAATTTCAGGTGGACATCTATCATGAACATAAACACAAATATTCTTTTAAAATGTTAGCAAATCAAATTAAACAATATATAAGAAAGATAATATATATTGACCAAGTGAGGTTTAGCTTATGAATGCAAATTGGTTTAACACTCAGAAACCAATAAATTTAGTTGTCTTATTTATCAACTAAAAAATAATAAGCACAACATAATCTCAATAGGTTGAGAAAAGTATTTGGCAAAACAAACATTCATCCCCATTAAAAAGTATCAGAAAATCAGAAATATAAGGGAACTTCATTAGCCTGATGAAGGACATCTACAAAAAGCCATGCAGCTAACATCACATTTAAATTGTGAGATACTTAATGATTTCACTCTAAGATTAGGAACAAGACAAAGGTGTCCACTCTCACCAATTACTTTAACATTGGGCGGGATGTTCTAGCAAGTGCTATAAGTAAAGAAAAAAAAATAAAAGTCATCCAGCTTGGAAGGAAGAACCAAAGTGTACTTTTTCACAAATTTCATATTTATCTATACAGTAAATTCCATATAGTATATACTAATAAAAGCTATGGAAACTACTATATGAATTTATCAAGGTTGAAGGATACAAGATAAATACACAAAAGTGAATTTCACTTCTATATACTTACAATGAAAAATTGGAAATAATTAATAGAATTTAATAAACTAGTATAAGTAAAATAGCATAAAATAATATTACATGCTTAGGCATATATCTGACAAAGGATATGCAAAACCTGCACACTGAAAATTATAAAACACTGTTGACATAAATGAATGAATACCTAAATAAAAAGATGTCAATTTTCCCCAAAATGATCTATAGTTTGAATGCTACACCAGACAAAATTCCCACAAGTCTTTTTGTAGAAATTGAAAAAGCTGATTCTAAAACTAATATGGTAATAGAAAGAATAGCCAAAACAACTTTAAAAAGAGCAACGAACAAAGTTCGATGACCAAGAAAGTTTTAATTTTAGACTTACTTTAAAGCTACAATTAGCCAGAGTATGGAATTGTCATCACAAACAACAAATAGATCAAGGGAACAAAATAAAGAGTCAAGAATAGTTCAGTTCATAAATTGACAGATAATTTTTGACAATAATGTAAAGGTACTTCAATGAAGAAATTATAGTCTTTTAATGGATGTTTAAATTATAGTCTTTTAATGGATGTTTATAGTCTTCCAATGGATGTTTATATGTAAAAAAATCAAACAAACTTTGATATGTTGCTCACACAACAAAGAAAAAATAATTTAAAATGTGTCATAGATCTAAATGTAAAACCCAAAATTATGAAACTTCAATAGTAAAATATAAGATATTTTTTACCTTTCATAAGCAAAGATTTCTTAGATACAACACCAAAATATGATATTTTAAACAAATGTCTGAAAAATTAGATTATGTAAAACTTTAACATTTTGTTCTTCTGATGACACAGTTTAGAGAATGATAAAAGCCAAAGACTGAGAGACAGTGTTTTAAATTCTATATCTGATAAAGTAATTTTAGCCACAATATATATAGAACCCTTAAAAATCAGTAATAAATAAATGATCAATCTGATTATAGGAGTAGAACAAAATATTTGACCAGTGACTTCACCAAAAAGACTTTTGAATGTAGGAAAATGCTTTGACCTTTGGAAAGAAAACAGAAAAATATAAGTTATATAAGCTAGATCAAATTAAAAGCACTTTTTGAACTATGTAGTAAAAATACTAAAATATTTTTAATAACTGAAAAATTACTATAGCACATATGCCATAAAATAACCCAGAGAATTTTTTCCAGTTTGCAAGCCATTGGAATATGTCTTATTTATGTAAGAGGATCTTTTATGAACTTTCTAAAATTATTGTTCTAATGAGCCCATAGTTCTCTTTCAGGGAAAGAGAAAATATCTCAATGCTTCACTCTCAAGTTTTCCGAGAAAATTCCATGAATTGTCAAGATCACCTCCTCTATAAGTCGCTCATTGATTCTGAATATGCTAAGATAATTTTTCTCAACTATTGTCTATTTATCTCTGGATCGGAATCACTTGTAGTGCCTGCTTAAACTCCAAGTTTATTATTCCTATGATTTCTTTTCTTTTGAGTTATAAAGGCTGCATCATATGATAGGTTTACTATTTAAAACACTGCCACACTTATTTCATAGCATCATGTAAACAATACTTTATATAAGTAATTGTACAATGTATATTCCCACCAGGAATGTTTGAGAGGTCCAGTCCCACCAGACATTCACCAATACTTTGTATAGTTAGTGATCAGTACCTTCCACTCTAATAGGTGTATAGTGAGGTATAATAGTGAATTCATTTTAATTTCCTTAATGATTAATGGTCTCAAACATTTTTCATGTGCTTAACTGAATACATATTCATTTATGTTAAATTTGCCACATATATTCACATAAATTGTACTTTATTCCTCACATGAAGATAGAGCCAGACTATCTGAATTATACGTTTTTGCTTACATTCCGGCAATAATCCACCTGAAAAAGAAGAAACCAGTATGAATACAGCGCTGTGTTCCTTTCACCACCTCCACCCATTTCTCCCCCAAGCTCATCACACACATGCTCGGACACACACCTCTTCAATCACTTTGTAACCAGTCTGTCACTTTGAAAGCTCAGCTTTGCTCCTCTGCTCTGCAGTGCTATTCACACCCTGCCTAAGTCAATCACAGGGAATCATGCAGTCCACAAAGCAGTATCCCTCAAATCTGTCAAAAGAATGAGAAAAAACAGGACTGCACATCTTTGGAAAGACTCAAGTTAAGGTCAAAATCATTCAAAATCAGTTGCACTGTCTTTTTACTAAACTCCTTTCTGAACATGTAAAGCAAGTGTGTCCAAGAGGGAGAAAAGCTTCCTGTTCACTCCCAGACCACGTCATATTCACGAATGGACAAAAATATTAATACTTCACTTTTTTATTGTGAGCTTTTACAAAACGATTTGCAAATAAGTAGCACAACACCTCCATCCCTGTCAAATAAAAATCACTTTTTAAAATAGTACTTAATGTTATATATATCTATTAAGTGAAACAATTACTGACAAAGGCAGACATGTGATGTTGTCACTTGTCTGAATAACATGATTTAAAAAAGACTAGATGCATTTCTGTGCAGATAATTTACATGAAAATTTTGTAAAGTATGCATTTTAGAGCTAAACAAAGTTTTATGAATAAAAGTTTTGAAATTTGCTGAAAAAACAAGTAGGTAGTATCACTGGGTTTTCTTTTAAATAAAGCATTATTTAAATGCTTAAGCTCCAGTTTTATTGTTTTCAAAATGATTTTTAAATACATAGAGACTAGCATAATGTAGCAAGTCAATGACTATGCCCGTCAATTCTATTAATAAGTAATTTATTATTTTCATTTAAATATTATTGTCTCAGTTGTGATTCAGAACTTGTAAGTCCCAGAGGAAGAGTCACTACTCCAAGTTTTGCCATTTTTATGTTTGCAAGTCCATTGTAAAAATCTACAATTTATAGTTTCCTGTAACAGACACCACACCACAGTATGACTGCTTTTATGTATTAGGTACCTTAATTAGGTCACTATTTCCAGGACAAAACAATATGAATAGAGTTAAGTTAGTAAAATAATGAATTTCATTTTTATAAATTGAATTACTTGATTTCATAATCTGTTAGTTTCTAACCTTTTGGGAGGGTGATGCACTGCACTGAATATCTGATTAATGCTCTGGTTCTTCTCAACAAGAAAAATCTATGTAACACATACACTGATCATTAACATAATTTGAAGATGTTCGCAGAATGCTGAGTCTGTAAAATCCAAGTTAACTAGCTCCAGGACTGTAATATCTAGGCATGTAAGTTATGCACTGTATAAGGGCACCCAGATGTGTTGGTGGTGAAGTGTGGGTATGTGTTGGGGGGAGTAGTTGGGACTGAAATCTAGCTGGCACTCAGTTCCCTGACATTTACAAGAGTGAAAATGTTTATTATAAAAGATAATTTTTTAATTCGCACAAGGACAGAGCATGTTATATGAGAATTGATAGCTACCTCTATAATAATTTTTTTATTAATCAGTGAAGTTATTCCCATCTACTCATAGTTTAAAATTATATTTTGATCCAGACAAAATTTAAAGTTATATAAACTGCCAAGCCAGTCAAAGCACTGATGATTTTCTTGAGAGTCAATTCTGTGTTTATTTTAGCCCTGTTTTGTAGCAAAGTATCCAGGACATGGTAGATAATCTCCACTGGATTAAACTAATTAGGGTGTGTGTATGCAATGTAACATCAATGCAATTTAAAATTATAATAATATGTCCTTTGTGAAATTCCAGATTTCTTCTTTGTGATATTTAATATATTTCTTAATTATTTGAAAATGTATTTGTGTATTTTTATCCTAGATCTAGAGTTCTTCACATCTTTAATAAGCCTAGACAAAAAAGATTTTTCAGCCTATGCAATCGGCATATTTACAATCAATTTCAGAAACATTAAAATTATCATTTGGATTCCTCTCCTTGTTTTAAAATTATTATAATTAGGATTTGCAATATTAAAGTATACAGATTAAGTTTATTCATTTTTATACAAACAAATTTTACCCAGTTCCGTGTGACTAGGTCCATGAGATACTAGGTAATGCAAATGGAATATAAAAATAATTACCACTGGGAAAGTTTTGCTTTCATGCTACAGAATATAATTGTTCATAAATATAATTCTCATGCTTCTGATATCAAGAACTCCAGAACCGCACAAAAATTTATGAGAAAACTTTTTCTCTTTGTATCAAAAATATTACATGGCTTATGGCTATACTTAAAATACTCAGGGAGTCAGTTTTACTATTTACCAAATAGTAAATGAAATATCACATACATGTCATAAATGGAAAATAGATTGAAAAAGAATAAAGAGTAGATTACAATTAAAAGGCAGTTATAATTGGGACATATGGAAAGGTATTAGAGTTGGCATCAACAGCAACAAAATTAATACATTGCCTATTTTAATGAAGACATAATGCTACAAAATCTTGGGTGAGATAATAATATAGAAAGGAATGGTGTGTCTTTGTTTTTCTCCCCTTTGCACTGACATCATCTTCCCAAACACAAGTGACCTTTAAAGCTCTGGCCTCAGCCTTCTATTCTATTTATTAATCACTTTTTAATAAATATGTGTTGATTTTGCTACCTGGCATCTATTAACTCTATATTTATAAATATTGTCTTACGCATTTTCTGAGGCTATTTCTTCTCCCCTGCATCCCTTTATGCGCTTTGGGTGGTAACCTAGTCCTAGCTTCAGATATAGAGCATGCATCCTGCGTTCATTCTGGCCTTATCTATTTCATTGGAATAGGCACCTGATACAATTTGGGCAACTAACACACTGTGGACATTTACTTATATATTTTTTTAAATATAAGCATTTAACTTGAAGCTAAATGATTCACCAATGAAGTAATTATTCACCAATGATGCTATATTTGGTAAATGTACTTTCAAATTATCTTCTTTGATTACTATTTCAAAAATACATCAACTATTTTAAATCATTTATTTCTTTGAAGAGATAAGCAAAGGAAACTTGTAAATTGGTCTGAATACAAAATCTTTTTATAGTGGATTGATTACAGTAATGTCTCCAATTTGTGCCCAAATTGGCTGAGCTTGGCAATTGCTTCAGAAAAAAAAAAAAAAATTACCAAAAATTTGTTGGTTTAAGATGACAGAAATTTATTCTCTTAGATATTTTGGAGGCCAGAAATCCAAAATAAGTTGAACAGGGCTGGAATCAAGGTTTTGGCAGGGCTGCACTCCTTCTGAAGATCAAAGGGAGAAAATGTTTCTTGATTCTTCCAGGTGCTGCCTGCTTTCCTTACCTTTTGGCAGCAGCACTCCAATCTCTGCCTCATGGTCACATTGCCTTCTCCTCTTCCATATAAAATCTCCTCCTGCCCCTCTCTCTTAGAGGGATTTATGATCCCTTGCATTTAGGGCCTACTCACATAATCTCAGATAATTTCTTATATCAAGATCTTTAATTTTATCACATATGCAAAGTGTGTGTAAGTTAGTGTAACATTCATGGGCTCCCGGGATTAGGATGTGAACATCTTTGGGGTACATTGTTCAGCCTACCACAAATTTATACAAATTTATCTCACTGTTATACAATTTATCTCACTGTTGACCTGAAGTGGAAGGCTTTCAAATATTAACCATTTTGTATGCTACTTGCTGTATCTGTTCCTTAAGAATACTCCTTTTCATAATTAGAAAGTTTCCTTCTATTTCCAGTTTGCAAAAAGTGTTTTTCTGAATGGCTTCTGAATTTTTAAAATAATTTTCCCCATCTAATTAGATGATCACATGATTTTTTTCTTTTAATCTATTTTTATGGTGAATAGCATTGATTGATTTTCAAATGTTAAACCACCATAGCATTCCTGCAATAAATAACAGTGAGTCATGATGTATTTCTTTTATATGTTTCTAGACTTGATTTGCTAATACTTTATATAGGGGTTATGAATTTTGATATATGTGAAAGGTTTAATTTTTCTTCCTTACATTGTCTATAAGTTTTTGGTATCAGATTTTGCTGCTTATATTAAAAGAATTAAGAAATGTTTTCACTTTGTATCTCTTTGGAAGTATTCACATAACATAGGTATGATTTTTTTTCTCAAATGCTTATAAGATTTCATCTGTAAACCAATATGAGGAGCTTTCTCTATAAAAGGTATTATGATCAACTTAATATCAATAATAAAGAAATTTGCAAATATTTAAATTTCATTTTTTGTATCTGCTTTGGTAAACCTAAAATTTTCAAAGATGTATTTCTTTTATTTAAAATGTGAAGTTTATTACCATATATTTGTTAAAAGATATTCTAATTATCTTCTTTATTCCAATTGTAATTGGAATTTGTGTTTTTTTTCTATTTTTTTCTTATCAAACAACCAATTTTGGCTATATCGATTTTAAGACATATTTCCTATATACTCAATTCCTGCTTTTATCTTTATTATTGGAGTCCTTATATATTCTTTGAAATTACTTGCATTTCTTTTTTTTATTGCTACATAATAGTTGTACATTTTATGGGGTACACATGATATTTTGATACATGTATACAATGTACAATGATCAAATCAGAAAAACTGGGATACCCATCACCTCAAACATTTATTATTTCTTTGTGTCGGAAGCATTCCAAATCTTCTCTTTGAGGTATTTTGAAATATACTATAAATTTTTAACTCTAGTTGCCTTACAGTGCTGTTAAATACTAGAACTTTTTCCTTGTATCTAAGTGTATTTTGTACCCATTAAACAACCTCTCTTCATCCTCTCTCCCTAACCTTTTCTAGCCTCTGGTAACCACCATTCTACTCACTACCTCCTTGATCCATTGACCTCAAACCCCTCTCTCTCTTTTTTTTCTTTTCTAATGTATACATTTAAAGCTAAGCATTTCCCCCAAAGCACTGTTTTAGCCACACCCCACAAGTGTGATATAGCATTACCTGTTTATTTGTTCAGTTCAAAATATTTTCAGGTGTTTACTTTGAATTTTTTGTTTCCCAATTTTTTATGTTATTGATTTTAACTTATTTGAAAGTTAATCCATTTACATTTATTATAATTACATAAGATGGCTTATGTTTATAATTTTATTATTTTTTAACTGGCTAAACTGGTTTTCATATTAATTCATTTCTTATACTCTTCTAGATTTTTCAAGTATTTCACTTTATTATTTTTTCTTCTTCTAACATTTATAAATATTATCATTTTTACTGGTAACAGTAGAGATAAAGCTTTGAAATTGGTATATATTGCAGCTTAGTAAAATTAGTATTTAGCATTTTTTTAAAATATCCAACTTTTAGAAGAACTTAAATCTAATTTTCTCTTTTCTCTTTTCTTTATATTTGATGTGAATCTTCAAGTCTTCCTTCTACATATTTACTACTCATGAAGTTATCATAACTTAGTATAATCAATATTTAGTTATAATTGCCTGCATTTTTAGCCACTCCTTTACTCTTCACCTTTATTTAAACTCCGTATTTCGTTTTGGGATCATTATCTTCCTATACTTTAATGTTTCTTCTATTCAGGTGTCTAAACAACAATTACAGTTTATGTTTTTCTGAATATAATCTAATCTTTTTAAATTCTTTTTTTTTATATATATAGAATTTTATTTTTGGCAGTTCTCCCTTTTCCTCAGCACTATAAGGATACCATTCCATTGTTTAGTGCTGCTCCTAGTTCCTGTTGAAATATTAGCTTTTAGTGTTATTGCTATTATAAGGATATAATATAAGCTTTTTCACTAGGTGCTTGTTTATATGTGGGTTTTTGGCAGTTTTATTATGAGATATAAAAGCATATCTGTCTATGATTTACATTGTATTCATCTTGCTTGTGTTTTAGTGAATTTTAATAGTGGGTTGATGCCTTCCACCTACTTTGTTATTTGATTCAACAATTTTCAAATACCAGTTCAGACTCATTCTCTCCCTTCTTTTCTTCTGGCATTTCAATTACACATATTTAGAACTTTTCAGTGTGTCTTTCACATGCCACTTTTTCTCTTTTGTGATTTTTTTTCTTTATAGTTTTCCCTCTGTGTTTTAGTTTAAAATTCATAGCAACTTTATAAAACATAACTACCATGAATAATGTATGTGTGTGTGTAGGCTTTCAACCTTTATCTTCAGTCCTAACCTCTCAGCTTTAATACACTCTATGTGCCTTAAGGCATTTTTACTTGACTGATGCATTAGCCCTTCAAACATTTTTTAAAAAATATTTTTTAATTATTTTCTTATTATTTTTGAGCAAGAATGCTCAGATTTATTTTGAAGCATTCTAATTTTGGCCTATACTATCAAATCTTACAAAAAGTTTGATTATTTATTCACGATAGTTTACTCTTCAGTATCATTGTCTTTATGTTGCTTCATCATTGAATGCTAAAGTTATATTATTCATCCCTCTGGATATTCTTGCCAAACCCTTGTGTTTTTTTGCCAGGAAAATCTTGTCTGAAGCATTCTGCATTGACCTTCCCAACCCTGTGGGTACAATATTAATAAGGAGAGGTGTGAAGGACAGGCCAAATGTGATGCTAGTAAACATCATACCCTGAGAGTGTTTAGTCAGAGTAAAAATTTTGTTCATAGTGAAGAAAGAGCCAGTGAAGCATGATCCTATACCAGTTCTGATGATTAAGGCAATGGCTTAACTAGGGAATTCCAATTCTGGATTTTGAAGTCAGAAAATCTGGGAACTATTTAAGATGAATAAAGTAAAATAAAGTAGGCTAAGGCTGTCTTGTATCATTACATGGGGTACAAATATATAACTTGCTGATAAGTCTTAATCGATAAAAATGGACTCACAGAACAGGACACTGATTTTTGTAACATAATTTTTCCTATCCCTCTGATACATACTGCATTCTATTACTGGAATACTGGAATCAACTTCTAACCATTGGTTCCCTGTAGAAGAACTTATAACGTTCCTTTATATTGTCTTTCATAATAAACTATAATTTGAATTCACCGTTTTAAGGCTTACATTCTAATCTTCTCTAGTATCTTTAAATTAATCAGTTGACTCAGGCTACTTATTTCTTCTATACTCAAAAACTATAACCAGAAGTTTTTTTGCATCCTCTATGATCATTCACATAAATACAACTATGAAGATGCTGGAGAAGAAAACAATTATACCAAAAATAACAATAACAAAATTGAAAAATATGTTTAATGATGAAAAGGATAATGAAATTGGATTGACAAAAACTATCAGTGGCTTACCCAAACTTTGCCTCAATAAACCAAAAAATTATATTCCTGGGTATTTTATTTTCTTCACAGCTATTGTAAATCGTATTAATTTCTTGATTTGACTCTCAGCTTGACTGTTATTAGTAGATAGAAGTACTACCTCTATATGTACACTGATTTTGGAACCTGAGACTTTGCTAAATTTATTTATCAATTTTAGGAGTCTTTTTGGTGGAGGTAAAAGATCCCTACAAAAAGAACTATAAAACATGGAAAATGGGCCCCATATCTATTCGCCATCAAATTGGTACTAATTAAAACTATGGTTTTCAAATGGTGGCAATGCTCACCAGGGATTGGGGGGAGTACCCAATCTTAGGAATGTGGTGAGCACTTCAGATGGGAAGGGCATAACTCTAACCCTTCTTAGGGAGAGCCAGAGATATACAATGTAACCAAAATGTCAAAAAAAAAGCACCAAACTTTTTATCTGGTGGTGGGCAGGCGGGAGGGGGGAGGAGGAAAGGGGTGTATGCTTTCATAAAGTATGTGGTGCACACCACTGGGGGATTGGACATATTGGGGAATGGAGGGGGGCAGGGGCAATATTTGTAACCCAACAATATTTGTGCCTCCATAATATGATGAAATAAAAGGAAAAAAAAAACTATAAAACACTGGTACAAGAAATCATAGATGACATAAACAAATGGAAACACATTCCAGGCTTATGAACTGGAAGAATCAACATTGTTAAGATGTCCATACTGCCCCAGATAATTTGTAGATTCAATGAAACTCCCATCAAAATACTAACATCATTTTTCACATGTCTAGATAAATTAATGCTAAATATCATAGGAAACGAAAAAAGAGCTAAGATAGCGAAAACAATCTTATGCAAAAAGAACAAATCTGGAGGCATCACATTATGTGATTTTGAATTATACTACAAGTCTATAGTAACCAAGATAGTATGATACTGGTATAAAGGTAGAGACATAGACCAATAGAATAGAATAGAGAACCCAGAAATAAACCACATAGCTACGACCAACTGATTTTTGAGAAAACAAACAAACATATGCACTGGGGAAAGGATACCCAATTCAATAAATGTTTCTGTAAAAGTGGATAGTCACATGCAGAAGAAAAACAGGATCTCTATCTCTCACCATATAGCAAAATTAACTCAAATGGATTAAAGATTTAAATGTAAGGCCTGAAACCATAAAATTTCTGGAAGAAAATGTAGGAAAAAAATCTAGACATTGGTCTAGGCAAAGAATTTATGACCAAGATCTCAATGGCAAATACAGCAACAAGCAAAATAAATAAATGTGACTTAATTAAATCTAAATTTTTTTCTGCATGGGAAAGGAAATAATCAACAGAGTAAATAGACAACCTACAGAATGGAAGAATATATTCACAAACTATACATCTGACAAAGGACTAGTATCCAAAATCCACAATAAACTCAAATAAATCACCAAGAAAAAACAAATAATCTTATCAAAAAGTGCATAAAAGACATGAGCATACTTTTTCAAAAGAAGATAGACAAATGGCCAATAAATATATGAAAAAAATGTTCAACGTCACTAATCATCAGGGAAATACAAATTAAAACTATAATGAAATACCACTTTATCCCCATCAGAATGGCCACCATTAAAATATATATATATATATATATGCTGTTGGTGTTGATGCAGTGAAAAAAGATTGATTATACACTGTTGGTGAGAATGTAAGCTAGTACAGCCTCTATTGAAAACAGTATGGAGATTCCTTAAAAACTAAATCTAGACCTACCATTTGATCCAGTTATCCTACTACTTGGATATTTACCCAAAGGAAAAGAATGCATTATATCAGAAAGACACCTGCACCTGAATGTTTATCCCAGAACAACTCATAATTGCAAAGATATGGAATCAATCTAAGTACCCATCAATTGATGAGTGGATAAAGAAAATGTGGTGTGTATGTATACACATATATATAAACACACCATGGAGTGCTATTCATCCATAAAAAGGAATGAAATAATATCTCTTGTAGCAACTTGGATGGAACTAAAGAACATTATCCTAAACAAAGTATCTCAGAGTGGAAAAACCAACCACATGTTCTCACTAATAAGTGGGAGCTAAACAATGGGTGTACATGGTCAGATAGTGGTTTAAAGAACATTGGAAACTAAGATGGGAGGAGGGTGGGAAAAAAACGTACCTACTGGGTACAATGTATACTATTCTGGTAATGGGCTCACTAAAAGCCTTGACTTCAGCATTATACCACTCATCCATGTAACAAACACATTTGTACCTTCTTATTTTTTGAAATAAAACAAAAAACAGAAAAATTTCAGTCACTTGGATAAGTAAAATAATGCTGCACCTACCCGCTTAAGTGTGGCTACAGTGTCAGAAATTGAGGCCCTAGACCTAACAGATAATTCTCTAGCACAGATAACAGATGGTGCATTTTGAATTGACCAATATATTTCTTCCATCCTCCTCTTTCTACTTAATAACTATATGTCCTAGAAAAAAGATAAAAAGAAGGGAAAGGCAATGGATGCATTATATTTCTCAGAGATGAAGTACTATAAGTAGGCAGAGAGAACTTTAATTGTAAAAGGAATTGTAATTATTATTGCACCTCACCTGGTGAGTGGTAAATAGTCAATAAAGCCAAAAAACAGAGAGATGGATGCTGAGAGATAACATAGATGAGACATGTACAATTACTACAGATCTAAAAATAGATTATTTATGTAAATACAGACAAGCTGTTCATGGTTTAAAAAGACAAAAATCTTAGATCAGCCACTAAGCTACTAATTTGTGCTTTTTGAAAAACAATTGCTAAAAACATACAACAGCAGACTAAGAAAATAATCTAAACTAATCTCTCAGCAATCCAGATCTCTAACACTAAGTTATTTCATCATTCATGTACAAAATATGTATTTATTGGGCAGAAAATTATTAAATATAGGTACATGTTATAGATAGGCTTACTGATTTTCTGGATAATAGAGTCAGAGAAAAACAAACCTGAAACAAACTTATAAATAGATACATTATATAAATTTTGTTGTGTTAAGAAGTAAAAACAGCTAAATCCAGACAAAGTACAACAGAAAAATACACAAAAGAATAATAATAATAGATTAATATACAAGAGATAAGTAACATGTAATAAAATGCCTGTAAATTTTTTTTAATAAATGCTGAGAAATAGGAGGGATATTTGGTGTGGAAGACAGTACTACTTTCCTCCACTTAGATAGAAAGTTCATTTCATTATAGTTCTTTATTGACATGGAACATTGACACTGAAACTATTCATATATTCTCTCTGTCTACTACTATGATTGAATTCTCCAGGCACATGTCCAAAGTCTGTTTTTCTACTTTTGCACTAGATCCAAATTTGCCTTATTTTTTTCCCCTCCTTTTATTTCATTACAAATTTGTCTTATTTATTCCAAATGTTTTTTAACTTCTTGAAGCTTGGGTTTATGATTTCTATCTGCTTTGAAATGTTTTTAACCATTATTTCTTCTAATACTTTTAGTTTCTCCATGATCTCCTTCCCATTAGGTATTCTAACTACAAGTTTATTTGGCCTCTTGGAATTGCTCCATAGTTCACTGATTGTTAACTTTTTGCAGTATTTTTTTCTCTTTCTGCTCCATTGAAATAATTTATATTGTTATTATACATTTTCCTGTACATGAATATTTTCTTCTGCACTGTTGAATCTTCTTTGTTAAGGCCATCTACTGTGATTTCCATCTCAGGCATTAAATATTTTATCTCTGAACTTTCCATGTGGTCATGTCCTATATATTCCCTGTCTCTACCTAACGTGTCATCTTTCCTCTAGCTTTTTGGCCATATATTATAATAGAATACAGTCATGATGTATTATTCTTATCTACAAATCCTGTCTGTGTCACTTCTGGGTTTGTTTTAATTGATTTATCACTTCATTTTGTGTTATATTTTCCAGCTTTTTAAAATAATTACCAATTTTATTAGATGACAGGCATTGTGAGTTTTATCTTGTGTCCTCGATACTTTTGTATTTTATATTCTTCATTTTTGTTTTGAGATGGGATAGCTTCCCGAAAATAGCTTCTTCCTTTCATTTTAAACATTTTGTTTCCTTTTTTTGGTGATACCAAACAGCTTATTTATTTAATTGCCAACTTCTGAGGCACTCTAAACCAATTCTCCATGAATTGTGAGGTCTTCCAAGTTTGTCTAGTGGGAACAGGCACTAATTCTAGCTCTGTATGTACTGAAGATTCAATTTCCTTCCATTTTTTCAAGTGATTCTTTTCTTAGCTTTGGATAGTTTCTTTTCATATATTAACAACTCAGTACTAAATTGAATACTCAAGGGGAAATCTCACCAGATCTCTAGAGTAAGTAGTATTTCTATGAAGCTATCTCCTCTATGGTACTCTAGCCCTCAAATTCTAATGGCCTTGGATTCTCTGGGATTCAGATCTATTGCCTCAATTTGAGATTACATGGCTCTGACTAGATTCCTTTTCCCTTCACCTCAGCCAGGAATCTTTCTCCAGGAATGAAGCTGGGTCAATCTTTGGGAATTGTCTTGTTTTTGTCACTCAGGGACCACTGTCCTTAATTGCCTGATGACTAACATCTTGAGTGCTATTGTTTCCTATATTTTGTCTGTTTTTTTCATTGTTTGAAATGAAAGGATAATACTAGTCATTTTACTCCATCTTAGCTGGAAGCAAATTATATATACTTTAAAGTGATAAAACTATATATATATATATATATATATATATATGTATACACACACATATATATTCAAAGCAGTCACATGTGATATCCATTTTATTGAAAATGTGTTTATATGTTTCTGTGCATGTATAATTCTAATATCAACAGTGCTTATTTATCCTTTGATACTGGATAATGCTCACCTCTTTGTTTTCTTCAATGTTTAGAATTTTCTACAATGGAATGTGTACTATTTTTATGATTAGAAAATAATAGCTAAATGACATTTTACTCAAAATTAGAGTTATGAAACTATTCATACCCTTATTTGTAGTTTCTGCTGTCAGTGTGTGAGTGCCAGGTCAAAAAAAATGCAGAATTCTAAAATGAATTCAGGGGGTATATTTGTTAATAATAGAGCTGCCAGCTTGTTATAAACACTGCTGGACAGGTAGTTTTGAGATACGTAAATTTATCAATTAACCTTCTACTTATCATCATTTGTTCTCTTGATTAATTGTTGTAGAATGATGTTTAAATATCTATGTATATATTAAAATGTGACTGATGTGGTTAGCAAGCTAAAATCAATCCAAATAAACAGTAGCAGGAAGGATGGTCTTCTTATTTGCTGATAATTAATATAAATGATGCACATCAGCTTCCTAATTATTTTATTATTGCTTTTATTTTTATTATTATTAACTACAATTTCTAAAAATTTGAGCATGCAGTTTATAGTTTTTTTGATATGAAAGGGTCAGCATGATCTGCTTTTAAAGTGATTACCAATCAATTGAGTCTATTTGAGCGTGTGGTCATTCATTTTCATTATTAAACTCTTCATGGGAAAGATATTAATCCTTTCTCCTGTAGTTTATCAACAGAGGCTCAGGGATATAATTTGATTAGTATCAATGAAACATAGTGGTATAAATGCCTTATTGCCTAGGTTCTCTCTAGATAATTTTTTTCATTTACTCATATATTCATCTTTAAAAATATTATTCTTAAAAATTAATCTATATTCAACTATTCAAGGAACTGAGTATGAAGAGAAAAATAGTCCATTATTTCATGGCCTAGAAAGAGGAGAGAAAAATACTAGATAATTAAAAATAAAGTGTTGTATGAAATTATTCCTTTTCAAACTAGTATGGAAGAGTACACGGTCTTTTCATTAACAAGCAATTCACATTTGCACACAATGGACTAGGTATTGGACAATTCTAAAGGGCAATTGCTTTGTGTTATGTGATTTACCCGATAAGGTAGGATGTTCAGTCTGACCTTAGGAAAAATTACAAACTCAGTGACAAGTTTTTCTTCTGAGGCTGTTATTTGAGACTCACACACAAAGTGAAGTAGAAAATTGAGACAATTCTCTTGACAATTAAGGTTGTTCTTAGGGTTGCATCACCTAGACAATTGTCTTAGTTCTCTATTTTACTTTTTATGTGTAACCATCTTGCTATTAGCATAAAAGTTTTTTGTGTGTGCATTTGCATGTGTTGTTTTTTAAACAATTTTGGTAATATGGGGATATACAACTTTGTAAAGCCTGTCAAGTGATTCTTAAATTGTATGTGAAAGGGGAATAATCTTGCATTCCATTTTTAATCCTTGCATTGTCATCACTAATGACAAACTTGATGTTGATGTTCAGATCTGCAAATTTTAATTTTTTAAAAAATGACATTATTTTCTGTCAAAAAAACCAAATTTTGAACAAAACGGAGTAAGTTACCACAAAAAATAATAGTGCTAATACACTGAAACTCTTAAATGTCTACCATTATGCTAATTCTTATTTCTCATTTCAGAGTTATAATATATGCACTTGGGCATCCAAAGCTTATGTATGCAAAATATTCCAGACCACACAAATAAACAAAAAAAGGTCTGCATTATCAAATTAAAGATTATAAATGAGAGTAGTTCTTGCAAGGAATAATTCTCACCTTGAATCATGCATGAAATAAAAATCAAAGAAATAATGTGAGACAACCATGCAAGTCTTCTTTTAATGGATTGTGTCTCAATAACTACCACATTCATTAAAAACCTTCATCCAAATACATTATCTACACCTTCACCATGCCACTTTACTCTGATTAGACAATTTCACTTTACAAAAGGATGAAAAATGAATGTGAACAGAATGGCATAACAAAATATTATTTTCTTTATACTAACATGTTTTTAACTCTGATTTAGAATATTTGAAAATTAGGGAAATATTTTCATGGTTTTGAATTGTCTTTAGATATGTTTCCAAATTTTGATTTTGCTTTATTCTAAGTAGATATAAATAACAACTATATAGTAATCTATATAATAAAACATTATATAATATTATCAATCATATACATTTACAAGTATAAATAATAACATGATATGCACATATATTTTCCTTAATGAAACATTTTTCCCTTTTAGAAACTAAATGATAACCCCATTATTTATTTTAAAATATATGTATATATGATTTCATTATTTAGTGTATTACTTGGTTCATTACTTAGTTTCTAAGAATGATAAATAATCTCTGATTAAGGGAATATAAGACAAAATTCAATCTCTATGGTACTGGATTTCAATTCATTGTACAAATTTTTAAAATGAGGTAACACATAAGTGTCTTTACATATTTCCGAAATATCTGAGCAATTTAGTATATCTCATGTTAGCAATTAAAGGGTTGTCTTATAAAGCAGAAAAGAAAGCAAAACAAATTCTAAAATTATCCAAACAAGTTATATTACTAAATATCTAGATTGTGATGGATTTTTATCAATGATCAATGATTAAGATTTTTTTGTAAAATATGTTTTAAATATAAAAAACATAATTGTAGTAAAAAATTTTTTTTAAAAACATAGTACCTAAGATCAGTAATCATATGACATAAATTCAGATTTTGGTAAGTCTTTTTATTTAAAGGTTACTTCAGAAAGAATCAAAATCAAATGCCTACAAAAGGTAGACAACAAACATAAAGGCTTAAGCTATTTCTTATTCTTGCCTAAAGACATAGATAGAACCTGTGATCCACTATTCAAATCAAAATGGTAATAATAGACATCCTTGTCTTATTTCTGATTTTAGGGGAAAACTATTCAGTTTTTCACCACTAAGTATGATGTTAGCTATGGGGTTTGTGTAGATGGCCCCTATCAAGTGGAGAATTCATCTCTTTATTACTATTTTGTTAAGTGTTTTTTTATAATGAAAGGGTCTTGGGGGTTTTTCAGATGTTTTTCCTGAATTTGTTGAGGTTATCATGTTATTTTTTTCATTATACTGTTAATATGATTTTTGTATGTTTAACCAATCTTGCATTTATGGTATGTAATCCTTTATAGATGTTGCTGGAATAGGTTTGCTCTCTGTTGAGGATTTTTACATCTATATTCATGAAATGTTGAACTGTCATATCCTTTTTTGGGGATATCTTTGTCAAGTTTTAATATCAATAGGTAAAAATGAATGAGTAGATAGAAATTCATAAAATGAGTTTGCAACTGTTAGCTCCTCTTATATTTTTGAAAGAATTTGTGAAATATTAGTACTAATTCTTCCTTAAGCGTTTGATATAATTCACTGGTAAACTGACCAGGAACTGTTTTTATTATTATTATAATTAATACTACTAATTTGACCTCATTACAAGGTCTATCCAGATTTCATATTTCTTTCTCCCTTCCAAGTACTAACCAGGCCCGACCCTACTTAGCTTCCGAGATCAGATGAGATCTGGCACGTTCAGCGTGATATGGCCGTAGACTGGATTTCCTATTTCTTTCTGAGTAATTTTAGCAGTTTGTGTCTTTCTAGAAACTTCTCTGTTTCATCCAGATTATACAACCTGTTGGCATGCAATCATATTATTATTTCTTATTTTCCTTTTTACTTCTGTCAGTTTGGTAGTAGTGTCCCCTCCTTTACTTCTAATGTCAATAGTTTGAGTCTTCTCTCCTTTTTTCTTGGTCAGTCTAGCTGAAAGTTTGTTGATCTTTTATATTTGGTTTATTATTTTTCTATTCTGTATTTCCTTTATTTTCACTTAATATTTATTATTATCTGCCTTAAGCTTGCTTTTGATTTTGTTTGCTCTTCTTTTTTTTCTTAAACTGGAAGGTTAGATTATTGAATTGTGATATTCCTTCCTTTTTAATATAGGCATTTTTGGGTTTAAAATTTCTACTAAGCATTGCCTTTGCTGCATACCATAAATGCTAGTGTTGTCTTTTGGTGTTCATTCATCTTCAATGCATTTTTTCTACTTTCCCTTCTGACTTGCATCTTTGATCCTTTGCTTACTAAAACATGTTGTAAAATTTACCCATATTTGTGACTATCACCAATTACCTTCATTTTATTGATTTCAAATTTTATCCATTGTGGCTAGAGAACATCTTCATATTATTTAAATCCTTTTAAATGTATTGAAATTTGCTTTATGACCTAACACAGATCTAACTTGGAGGATGTTCCATGTGCATTCACAAGAATATATATTGTGCTGGCATTGAGTTTGTTGTTCTATAAATGTCTCTGAGATGTAGCTGATTTATAATGTTGTTCCAATCTTCTATTTCTTTGTTAATCTTCTGTCTATTGTTTTACTTAATATGAGGTATTGAAATCATCAACTATCATTGTTCATTTGTCTATCTCTCCCTTCTATTACATTTTTGCTTCAGGTATTTTGGGTCTCTATTGTTAGGTGAATATAATTTATATATATTTATTATTATAAAATACCCTTCATTGTCTATACTAAGTTCTTCTTAAATTCTGTTTTGTCTGATATAGCCACTACAGCTCTTTTTCATCACTGTTTATATGGAATATTTTATTTCATTATTTTAGTTTTATTCTATTTGTATTTTTCCAAGCAGAGTGTGTCTCCTTTAGACAACATAAAACTTGAGTATGATTTTTTAAATCCATTCTTCCAATCTTTCCTTTTGATTGAAATATTTACATTAATATAATTACTGATAATATGGGGGTTACTTCTTATATTTGGCATTTGTATATGTCCTATATCCTTTTTGCTCCTTTATTTCCCCAGTGCAGCCTCCTTTTGTGTTAAGTAGGTATTCTTTAGTTACCATGTAATTTCTTTGTTGTTTCTTTCTTTCTATTTTTTTTAATGTTTTCTCAGTGGTTTCTCTGGGGATAAAATTAACATATTAAATGAAACTAATCTACTTCATATTTATACTATATTAATTTCAATAGATTATAAAATTTTGCTTCATTATATCTCTATTTACTCCCTCTAATGTATGCCATTATTATCATACAAATCATATGCTATACCTCATAAATTAATCAACAGTTTTATAATCATTATTTTATGTAGTTATCTTTTAAATCATATAGAAGGTGAAAAGTGTTACAAACAAAGTGCATTTATACTGTTTTTATAAATACCTACGTAGTTACTTTTACTGGTGCTTTTTATTTCTGTTTGTGAATTTGTGTTATCATCTAGTATCATAGCATTACAGTTTGAAAGACTCCTTTTGTATACCTTTTAGTGTGAATCTGCTTGTCATAGATTCTCTCAGTTTTCTTTATCTTATAAAGTCTAAATTTCTACTTTTTTGAAGGATATTTTTGCTACACACAGAATGCCTAGTTAACAGTCTTTATTTTTCAGCACTTTGAATAAGCTCTTCCACTGTCTTCTGGCCTCCATTGTTTCTAATAAAAAATTGTTGTTAATCTTGTTAAAGATTGTTTGTGACAAGTCACTTTTCTTTTATTGCCTTTAAGATTTTTTTGTTTTGTTTTTGGCTATTGATAGTTTGACTTAGATGTGTCTAGGTGTGTATCTCTTTAAGTTTATACTACTTGGAGTTCCTTGAACTTCTTAGATGTGCAGATTAATGTTTCTCATCATATTTCGGAAGTACTTATCCATTATTTCTTCAAATATTTATTTACCCCTTTTGCTTTTTTTCTCCCCTTTTGGGGTCCCCATTATGTGTATGTATGTGTGTGTGTGCATATATATTATATGTATACATATATATGTGTGTATATATGTTTGTGTGTGTATCGGTATGCTTGAGGATATAACACAGGTTTCTGAGGCTCTGTTCATTTTTATGCATTTCTATTTTCATTTTGTTCATCAAACTGAATAAAACATCCATTGACATCTCTTCAATATAAAAGTTTATATGTTTTTAATTACAAATTCCAAATATGTTGAAAAAGAGATTTCTTAAAGATTATAAAATATATGCTCATGTTTTTATAAAACTTTTATAAAAATATAAAAACTTTTGTATTTTTACTTTAAATAAATATTTAGTGCATTTAGAATTTTTGGTATATGAAATAAGGAAAGAATAAAGTTTCATCTTGTTTCCAAATAAATAGTCATGTTTTCATTATGAATCTGTTAGTAAATAACTCAATCTCCTCCCTCTTATTTAATTCACAAAAAAAGTTGAATTCAATAATCAACAATTTGATATGGATATATGATATATGACAACACATTGCAAAGTTCATTAACTTGGGACTTGATAAAAGCCTCAATTGAATGTCATAAAATACAGTCAATAATCCAGACAATAATAATAATGATAGTACAATTATGCACAATATTTCTTGAGAACCTAATGCCATTTGTGTAATATGCATTATTTCTAACCAAAGTAACATTTCTCAAGTTAATTACTATAATGCTAATTTTTACCTTATAAAACTGGTGTTATAGATACCACTAGCTTTTTTGAGACAGAGTCTCACTCTGTTGCCCGGGCTAGAGTGCCGTGGCATCAGCCTAGCTCACAGCAACCTCAAACTCCTGGGCTCAAGTGATCCTCCTGCTTCAGCCTCCTTTGTCTTCTTCATAGGTACATAGGCTATATTTGACATTTTCTTTGTAAGTATATGTGATCATGTGACTACATGCTACTCTATGGAATGTGACTGCAATTATTATGTGCCATTTTCTGATTTTCCTAGAAAATCTTCCAAGAGTATCCCTCTATGCTCTTAACCCATATTAGTGTAATAGCGTTGATGATGATGACCCTGAAAACTACATGTTTCAGATGACAGAGATGATATTAACCTCAGTCTCTGAATAACTGCTAATAGGGTAGTATCCCCCCTACCACCATGCCCTAGAACTTTCCTGGATTAGTGAACAAGAAATACATTTGAATCTTATTTAGAAGCATTATATTTTGTGTCCATATTGAGAAGATAAAGTTAAATGCTAATGTAAAATAATATAAAATATATGTTCTGGTCTTAATGATTAGGAAGCAGACAGTAAGAGAAAAGAAGTTACAGTTTGGAAATCTGAAGACCCATTTTAAACAATGGTAAAATATTTTCTAAAACTGTCACCTGCAAAACCATGAAAATCATTCCATGTACCTATAGCTCTAGGAAAAATTGTTGGAAAAAAATAACTACCCATAAGTGTGGATACTCTTTGCTGCTTTTGGAATGGTATTACAACATAGAGATGAGCTCAGGGAAACATTGACTCATTGGTAAAGTGAAGAAAGAGCCTCTCAAAATGTTGGGGGAAACAACTGATTTTGGACCCTAAAGAGTAGAAGATGAGACTGAAAAAGGCTTTGAGCAATAATATCCCATTATGACTTCATAAGTCCCTTTTAGACCTGTGGCAAATATCAGATAAAGGGCTTATCTTCCTACTTAAGACTGTTTTTGTTCACATGATCTAAGGGCGATTACCATTAAGCAGCTAGTATAAAAAAGTGATAGGGTCGGAATCAATAAAAACAAAGAAGCCTTGAGAACCATGTCTATGAGAGTTTCCTACCTTGGGTGAATTACTAGTACCTGAAATTGTCTACTAGCAAATAATTCAGTAGCATAATTGTAAGGTATATTGCCAAACAAACAAGAAGACTGACCAAAATAGATCTCTAGTTGTTTTTATTTAAGCTGTAAATAAACCTTGGGCTTCCAAAGTTGCACCCACAGAAAACAGAAAGTAAAAACTGCACTAGTCCCTAAGACAGCATGCTTAACAGTCACTACTGATATGGCCATGGTGACTAATAAACAAGAAATAACTACTCAGAGGACAAAGTTGGAGCCACTGAAATCACTGAGGTTTCTTTTTAAGAAAATATTCAGGCTATAATCAAAACATCATCCTTCATTGCCAGGGTAGGAGTCTTCACAATGCCTGCCCTAAGAAATATTATCATTCTTTTCTTCATCCTAACAATTTCACTGTTTTCCCATTCCCATCTTTCCAATTAATTATTTTTGTATGGATATCTTTTCCCCCATCTGTCATATATTGAGTTTGAAGATACAGTGACTTGCCTTTTGAGTTTGGATATCTTGAGAAGTAGCTGTACCCTGACCTAACAGCAAGAACAATGCATCACATGGCCATTCTTCATATTGTGCTGGATATTGTTTTCTGCTTCCACAAAGTTTGTTGGGCCATATTGAGCAATATAAAGCCAGTGGAATGTAAGCAGATATGATGTATGTCCTTATATAGGCCTAAGATAACAATTTTCTTATATGCTTGTTTTCTTTGCTGCCTGACTGAGGTACTGATGTCCAGAGCAACCTTGAAGTCAAGTGTTGAAAGTAAGGAGTCAGTAGGCATTCTTGACACACAGCATGCAATACCTCATTACCACACCCTCCTCTGCACCCTTCTCCCTGCCTATCTTACATGGTCCAGAGAGGTTATGTTTGTGACAATTGCATTTCTATTTTTTGAGTCCTTACACTTTATATTTATTTGTAATAGTGGCATGACTACCTATATTTTAAGCTTCAATTCATATAAACAACTCCAAATATAAACCCATTTATCTCCAAATGCTATACTATTAAAATACTAAATAATAATATTCTGGCTTGGCACAGTGACTCACACCTATAATCCTAGCACTCTGGGATGTTGAGGGGGGAGGATTAATTGAGTTCAACAGTTTGAGACTGTCTTGAGCAAGAGTGAGACCTCATCTCTACTAAAAATAGAAAAATTAGTTGGGCATCGTGTCCCTTGCCTGTAGTCCCAGCTACTCAGGAAGCTGAGGCAAGAGGTTTGCTTGAGCCCAGGAGATTGAGGTTGCTGTGAGCTATGGTGATGACATTGCACTCTACCAGGGGCAATAGAGTAAGACTCTGTCTCATATAATAAAATGAATGAATGAATAATATTCTGACTAAAAAAAAAGACGAATTTAAAAAGAGTATATTTTACTATATATATTAACTTCAACACACATATCTGTTACATCAATAAGTGTTATAAAACTTTCATATCAATGTTTAGTCTTATTTTACTATTTTGTGGCCTATACTAGGAAGAAAATCTGACTTTTTAAATAATTTTCTCCTGTACTTGAAATAGTCATATACTTTAATAAATCTATAACTGTTCTATTGTTATTAAGGCAGTTTTATTTTATAAGTGAAATTCTTCAGGATAGGAAAATATATATGTATGTGTTTTATTTACATTCTAATTCTCCTATTTGGTAAAGAACTACAATATTAGCTATTTTTAAATTGATAGATTTTGGCATGCTATTATCTTGGTTACAGTTTTTCTCTTTGGAACATCCACTGGTCTGTTCAATGACATTTATGACTCTGAAAGATTTCTTATGGCAAATAGCATGGGCCTTGACTACCATCATGAGTGTTTCTTTTTCCATGGCTTTAGGATCTGAGGCATTAGTAGTAAAAATGTGAAATCATAGGAGAATGTTCCAAAAACATATCCAAGTTGACTTATTTTACCTCCCTTACACTAATCTAAGCATTTTTCCATGCATTAAGGTTTTCAAGACAGAACATGAATTTTCTTTTCTTCTTTCTTTCTTTCTTTCTTTCTTTCTTTCTTTCTTTCTTTCTTTCTTTCTTTCTTTCTTTCTTTCTTTCTCTCTCTCTCTCTCTCTCTCTCTCTCTCTCTCTCTCTCTCTCTCTCTCTCTCTCTTTCTTTCTTTCTTTCTTTTCTTTCTGAGACAAGGTCTTGCTATATTGCCCAGGCTGGACTCAAACTGCTGGGCTCAAACAATCCTCCTTCCTCAGTCTCCTGAGTAGAAGAGACTATAGGAGCTTTACAGAAATCTTATATATAATTTTTTTCTCTTGCATTTTTATTCTATTTCCCTGTCACAAGTAGAGGTGTATCCTGCTCCTCACAAAACAATCCTGCATATAAATGAAGAAACTATGCTTTATTGTTAAGAAATTTCACTATGTGAAAAAAAAAATGCCTGAAGTGAGCAAAAAAGTATAGAAAAGTGATAACATGAACCCTTCTGTAGCAAGCATATATATTTACTTCCTAAGTGATCTATTCTTTTTTATTCTCTTCCTTTTCAATCCTTTCCTGCTGAAATTGTGCAGAGTGAGACTGACAAGTATTGGCTGAGAATATTGCCAGGTAGATAAATATCCTAATATCTGCCTATTATGAGGCACAGAATCACAGAAAGAAAATGGCTTTTTAATGGCACAATGCAATATAAACCCAACACATTGGAAGTTAAAAGTGATGGCCTCTTACTTCCTTGGACAAAATCATTGTTCAGGAATTTCTCCTCAAAAGAAGTAGTCACCCTTAGAAGAAATATTTTTAATACAATCAAGTAAGCCATGTGTGTATGTGTGTGTGTGTGTGTGTGTATTTAATTTATAAAATCCGTAGTGTACTCTTATCATGTAAGATATTAAGATATTTATCATAATGAAGTCTAAGAAGCTTCAGCAAAGGCCTCTTTTGCATGCATTAGTAATATGATCTTTGATGGCATTGAAAGCATTTTATGACAAAATAAATTTCAGTTATGTGACTATGGCACAAATAAGCTAACAATTTTTGCATTTCATCAACATACTTGACTTCTTTCTAGAAGTCTCAGTTCTAACAAGATATTTTCAAAATGCTTTAAATACTAATTAAGCTGAACTTGTTAAAGGTCAGCATCCCCCCCACCCATTTATCTCATGAGATTATTAATGGACCTGATTTCTTTTAAACCTAATTAATGAATTGCATCATGAATGTGTTCCAAATGTTGATTTTTACATAAATTTAACTTGTTATTAATCTTAAACACATTCTCTAAAGCCATACTTCAGGTACAAAATGGGATTTTTAAAGATATAGTGTTCTTTAAAATGATATAACTTTAAAAGGAGAAGAAAAATAAAACTAATCACTGTTCTACATCCTTCTCCTGTAAATCTATCAAGTAACAACAAAAATTTCCAAGATGATTTTAAAAGTATTGAATCTTCATTAGGAAATAAATGAATGATTGTGATTTCATGTGGGTATATAATTTAAATGGGATACCACACTTCTAATTTAATCCAATTAGTATTTCCTTCTTATTGTAACCAGTCTGGTAGGAAACTAAATTAGGGTAGAAAGTAAACTTTTTGAACTTAATATTTCTGGTAAAAACAGTATGACAGCATTGGAAAGAATGAAAGGAAAAATGATAAAGAAAAGAAACATGACAAAATTACAAAGGAAATGGAAAAGTAAAGGAAGAATCAGAGGAAGTTTCAAGATTAATAGTTACTGTATATATTCTTTGCCCTAGACACAGTAGTCAGTGCTTTTATATAAGCAATCACAATTAATCTTACAGCAACCACTTGAGATAGGCAGGTATTATCAAACCTGTTTTATGAATGACTGTATTTAGGGTAACTGTAATCAAATAGTGACTACTTCATTTGAGGAGAAATTTCTGAACAATGATTTTATCCAAGGAAGTAAGAGGCTATCACTTTTAACTTCCAATGTGTTGGCTTTATATTGCATTGTGCCATTAAAAAGCCATTTCTCTCTGTGATTTAGGGTAATTATAATCAAACCAAATATGATCTATGCCACAAGATCATAAAGTTGTTACTGTTTTTAGAAGTCAGTTAAAGCAGAGAATCATGAAAAATAGCATAAACCATGTATAATACAATAAATCCTTAATGTTAACCTAAAACATTAGAGTACATTTATTCTTGAAAAAAAAAGGCTTTTGAGCAGGGGATTGCTGATTTCCTTCAGTTTTGTCTCACAAAGACAACTAGTACACAGTGTCATGATTTCTAGTTTCTTTTTTTTTTTTTGCAAAAGTGAAGTGAGAAATTGAAGATATTTCTGAAGCATTCCAAATTCAAAATCTTAAGTTTTCATCATCTGAAAGCTTTTCACTTTTCTTATTCATACCTAATTTAAAATTTTTAGAGCCACCTTTATAGATGCTTTCCAACACATTATTTTAATAACAACATTATCTCTTTTTCATAGTAAAAATAAACCAGTTAATACAGAGTGTAATTGAATTATCCAATCATTTGAGATAATGATATATGAAAAGTAAAAAAAAGATTCTTGGATTTCATATGGCTGAACTTGTAGTGTTTTGAGTATTTGCCATGCAAGAGGCAACAGCAACAAGAGAAGAATGGTAGAAGTTGGTTATGAGAGTTTCTACTGTAATAATAATAGCTATCCCTATTCGATAAATGGTGCTGGGAAAATTGGATAACCACATGTAGAAACAAGATCCATATCTCTCACCACTCAAAAAAATTAATTCAAGATGGATAACAGACTTAAATTTCAGACGTGAAATCATAAGATTTCTAGAAGAAAATGTTGGAAACACTCTTCTAGATATCGGTCGAGGCAAAGAATTTATGAAGAAAACCCCAAGGCCAATCCTAACCAAAAAATCAATAAATGGGACTTAATTACATTAAAAGTCTTCTGCACTACCAAGGAAACAATCAACAGAGCAAATGGACAACCTACAGAATGGGAGAAGATATTTTCATGCTATGTATATGATAAAGGGCTAATAAACAGAATCTACAAAGAACTCAAGCATATCAGCAAGAAAAAAATGAAACAACCCCATTAAAAAGTGGGCAAAAGACATACACAGAAACTTTTCAAAAGAAGATAGAAAAATGGCCAATAAACATAAGAAAAAATGCTGAATGTTACTAATTATCAGAGAATTGCAAATTAAAACCACAATGAGGTATCAGCTAACCCCAATGAGAATAGCTTTTATCAAAAAGTCCAAAAACAATAAACGATGGCATGGGTGTGGAAAGAAAGGAACACTTATACATTGTTGGCAGTATTGCAAACTAGTGCAACTGCTATGGAAAATAGTGTGGAGATTTCTCAAAGAACTAAAAGTAGACCTACTGTTTGATCCAGCAATCCCACTACTGGATATTTACACAAAGGGAAAAAAAGTCATTTTATCAAAAAGACACTCACACAAGAATTTTTATTGCAGCACAATCACAAAGATGTGGAATCAACACAAGTACCCATTGATTCATGAGTGGATTAATAAAATGTCATACATATACATCATGGAATACTATTCAGCCATAAAAAAGAGTTAATACCTTTTGCAACAATCTGGATGGAACTGGAGACCATTCTTCTAAGTGGAGTATTGCAATAATGGAAAAACAAATACCATATGTACTGACTACTACATTAGAACTAAATGATCAGCACTCATGTGCACAGATGGAAGTAAAACTCAATGGAAATCATGCAGGTAGAAGAAGGGAGGGGGGAAATCATACCTAACAGCTACAATGCACACTATTGTTGTGGTGATGGGGACACTTACAACTTTGATTCAAGCAGTACAAAAGTAATCCATGTAGTCAAAACATTCGTACCTCCATAATATTCTGAAATAGAAAAGAATAAAAATAATAATAGCTATTTATTGTTCATTTAATTAGAGGTAAGATCTTAACACATACTGTCTCTTTCATTGTTACAACTCTATGGTATAGGTTTTATATTACACATCTCTGCTTTAAAGATGTAGAGAAAGAAGTCAAAATATCCTCTCTAGATTGTTATCAATTGGCATTAACTGGTTAGGTAATTGCTCAAAGACACAAAGACGGAATTTCATGTCAGTCTGATTCTAAAGCTCCTAACTACTACAATTAATCAAGAAAACTGGGGTAACTTACAACATATAGGGAATACTCAGGAGGAGGACCATGAAATTCTTCTCTGAGATTCCTTACTACAAGAAGCATAAGTGATTGCTGGTCCAATATGAAGTACTTCTTTTGAACTCCTTCTCATTTGAACCAAGGTCATGCTTTTCAAGGCCATGCCAAATGATGAAACACTTTTCCCTAGGTAGGCAGGTACTTTGTAACTTGGCCTGGCCTTCCATAGGAAGAGCACCTCTAATTCATTCACACAAGTTAATGTATCAAAGATTAGAATACAATAAATGCACACTTTCATGTTGATTTTCAGAAAGTCCTGAATTACATTTATCCAATTGGTCCAGTCTTTTTTATTGTATCTTGCATTTCTCTAACCCATTCTTTGACATCTGCTGTGCGTATTTTACAGGATAGATGTGAGAATTAGATAAAATGATAGATGAGATGTTCATTGAAAGTATTTTAAAACGACCATAAATATATTAATTTACCTGAATTCCTTTGTTATATATAGATGCATTTAACAACTCAGTTATTAATTAAAATGTAAATAAACATACTTACCAGTAGTAAAAATATCATTGGAGGAAAATGGATGCTTTCTTAAATGGCAAAAGAAGTAAAGAAAAAAATTATAATAAAAGTCCCATATGTGCTACACTGAGCTATGCAAATTATTCTCCAAAGCACAAAATATATCTAATCTTAAATATGCATGTTGGGGAAGATGAAGGAAGAGCAGCACAGTGTGGAAAAGCAGGGGTCTGAAGTCACATATTTTGGTTAAAGATCGTGATTTACCTATTTAGCTATATGATTTCTCTGCACCTTGATTTCCTCATATAAAAATTTGTAATAATAAAATTACTTCATAGACTTGTTATGATGCTTAAATTATATAACACTTTATTAAAATGATGCCTACCATATCTTAAGTGCTTAATAATGTTATCTTTATTTCCTTGCTCAGGTTAGCAAATAAAGAAAAAGAACTGGATTTCAATTACACATGGAATAATAAAGATGATGATGATAGCTGCTGTTTAATGTGCATTTTCTACATGCTCTAGGAGAAATGCTTTGTAAATGCTATCACATTTACTATAAAAAATGATTCTGTGGGATTGGTATCCTTAGTTTGATTTAACAGATGAAGATCTGAGTGTCATGAAAATGAAGTCCAGGATTAAACAGCAAATAATTGGGAATAGGATTGAAACCTGGTATGTCTGACTCTGACGCCCACATTTATAATCCTAACAATATATTTTTTTTTACAGGAGCCTGAGGCAAGCTAAGGAGAAGGTATAGGTGATGTCATAGCCATGGCATTACTAGAAGTCTTGAAAAAAAAAGAAAAAACAAGAGTAATGGTTATTCTTTCTGTACAGGAGTTCTCATAAACTGCCTTCCAGCTACCACAAAAGGGCAAGGAGCCAATCCTCCCTAGGGGAAAAGAAACATTGCCATGCTTTCCGTTCTGTCTCTCAACCCACAGTTATCATCCAGTCAGCTTTAGAGAAAATGAAGTTTAATTTCTGTTCATGTCTGTACCCAAGGCCTTCAAAGTATTTTTCTCTACTTGTTTAGAGTGAAAATCATAAAAGAATCAAAACTTCACTCCATCTTTAGAGCTGACTCGGAAAGTGGGGGGGAGAATACATCATGCCATGTAAACTCCCACCCAGGTCTGATCAGTTATTCAATAAGTACAAATGGAGGGTCACCTAAGTGCGAGGAGAGAAATTGTAACTTGGAAGGAAAAAAAAGCAAAGAAATCCAATATGAAGAAGCTAAAGTTAAGCTTGTCTTAATCTAATTTTATTCTTGTTTATCTGAAACTGTGTCCCTAATTGGAGACGAAAAAGACTAGTAAAATAATTTTCATTGAACCATGAGATTTTCAACAATAAAGCTAGAACTATTTATAATTCATTTTACTTCTAAAACAACACAGGCATATTTTGAGGCTTTGGTGGTAGCGGTGTTTACAGAGAATTGTTAAAATGTAATAACTTTTTTTTTATTATCATTATTTGTAAATGGGTGATTAGGGCAACTAATGTACACATTTTCATACTAATTTGTGGCATAAGATGCTTTTTAATTTTCTATATCACTTCGAGTTTATAACATATTTTATATAATAATTATTCTACTTATAACACAAAAAAGAAAATTAAAGATAAGAGAAGTAAAGTAAAGAGAACTAAATTTTGACAAGAAATCGTCAGTCAGGACTAAAGCCAGATTTTTTAGCAATGAAAGCCTACGTACTTTCAACAAAACTACACTAGATTTAGGATTTAGAATTTCATGCTTTTTTCCATTTGCAAATACTCCACACAAACAAATAATTTAAAGTCAATTTTAAAGTTATATATTTCTGCTTTGTTCATTAGAAAGTCCATAGCAGTGTTTTTCAAACTATAGATTGAAATCCCTCAATAGATTGTGAAATCTATTTAGTAGTTCAAGACCAACATTTTTTTAGATTAATAGAGTTTCAATTATGTAATAAAATTTTTGATAGTCCCATGTTTTGTATAACAAGCTACTCTAAAAATCCAGTGATTAAAAAATCATTAGTGTTTTATTGATTTTGTGAATCCAGAATATTCAGACAGATAACCCTGGGTAAAGATTGTTTCTGCTTCAAGTAGAAGTTTCTGCTTCAAGGAGTTGGGATGCCTCACATGGCTGATGAATGGCTAGGGGTTGGAATAACTGGGAACTGGTCAGGAATCTCTCTTTCTCTGTCTCTCTCCCTTTCTCCCAACCCTCCCCTCCTGCCTGCCCACTTGGACTCTTCACTTAGCTGGCTTGGGCTTCCTCACAGCTTGGTGGCCTTAGGATATATGGCAGCAGAAGGGTCCGAGGGCATATGTTCAAAAGAGCCATGAAATAGAAGCTGCTAGTCTCCCAACGACTGTGCTAGAAAACTGGCAAAATATCACTTCTACCATATTCTATTGGTCAGAGCAGTCACGGAGCCAATAAAGATTCAAGGAGAGGGGATATAGACCTTATCTCTCCAGGAATGAAATTTCAGGAAGAATGTCTAAAACTGTGTGTGAGTATCTTTAATCTACCAAAAAAAATTAAGGATTGTTTCATGAAACTTTTGTTTCTGTTGTATATATGTAAGTGTATACTTGTTTAAGTTATATGAGATTTTTTTTGGGGGGGGGTGAGTAAAGTTTAAAAATATGTGAAAGCCACTAAAGTTCCATTTTTATATTAACTGTATTTAGTAGTTCTGCTCAATGTTACTTTATTATAAAAATATACAACTTAATTTGATTTACCCTATCTAATTTATATTCACTTTATAAAACAAATAAAATTATTATATAGAACAAATTTTGTATATAGTACCCATTTATATACATTTGAATTTTCTAGACACAAAATAATTGCATTTCTAGATTTTTGCATTTCTAAATTTTCTAGATATGCAATAATTGCCATTCTGAGAGCAGTTACTTCCATAACATTTTCAAATTCCAAGTTTTCCTCAAATATTGTCTCTAATCATACATCAGAGAAGAATAAAGTATTACAGGTTGTATTTTTATCTTATAAATGTGGGAAGTAAAGGGTAAATGACTAGAATAAGGAAACATAAAATGATACATATGAAATAATAAATTGATGAAATTTGTTGAACAATTACTCCAAGAAGTAATTTATTTGCAGATCTCTTTGATATATATATTAGTTACATGTAATTCGCCAAGAAACATGATGTCAAGAAGTGCAAAAGCCAAATCACACAATTGGCTGGTAGACTTGAAATACAACATAAATATTTATAAAGCTAGTAACATGTTCATAAACACCATTCCATGCTATTTCCTAAAGGTTTTTTGAATTTTAGACCAGAGGCTTATTTCTCCATACTACCTTTTTATTATTAATAGATCCTTTATATAAAGGACATAAAATATGAAAGATGTTACCAAACATTTAGTTAGATTTATCAAATTCTTAAAATGTATTAATAAAGCATTAACAGGTTACTTGCAATGCTTCTAATGCAATAATGGGAAATCTTCTAACACTAAGGGGACATTAGAATATTCATTTAATCACCTTTCTTCAGATTAAAAACAAAGCCTCAGAAAATAAAACCTTACAAATTTTATTTTAAATAGTTATATAAAGAAATGCCATGTCTCTTGGTAATTCACTATGAGATGGTTATATTAGAAAGGCATTTCTTATATCTAATTTCTGTAACTTTATTTCCATCTCTAAGTAATACTCTTTCATATATAATATTACTAAATTATTTTTGTGGAAAATAACTTTGACCAAGAGATGCTAAGAGTTACTTAAAGGGTATTAAATGTTTAGAATGACAAAGCAAAAATGAATAAATAAACATTTAAACAAACATATGCATGAACAAATATTTTTTATAAATAGCTACTAACTGTGTGTTTCATGGCATTTTACATAAACTAAAAACATACAGAAGCAGACATTGTGACAGTCACCTGGCACAGGCTATAGGTGGGACATACACAAATTAGATGAGAAGTAGTTAAATAGTTATTAAAAGGGTTTAAAGTATATTATTTGCCCTGTTTTTTAATATATGTTCATCCTTCCATTAGTTTTCTACTGCTGTGTAACAAATTACCACAAACTCAGTGGCCTAAAATAACACACATTTATTATCTCACAGTTCTCATAGCTCAGGAGTTCAGCACAAGTTATCTGGGTCCTCCATTAAGGTCTTGCCCAACCAAAGATATCAGCCACGGGTACAATTCTCATCTCAGCCTTGGGTCCTCTTCCAAACTCATTAAAATTCATCTTGGCAAATTCCATCTCACTGCAGCTGCATTCTTGCTAACTGTTGGTCAATGAACACTTTCAGCTCTTATTGCACACCCCAATTACCTTGCAACTTGACTCCCATAGGCAGTGTGCAGCATACCTATTGTATTCTTCCAGATCAGCTAGAATGTCTGCCTTTTTATCCCTCTCTAGTCTGATAAGATGGAATCATATATTTGTAATATAATTACAGGAATGATTATCTCATCATATTTACAGGTTTTACTCATACTCAAGGATAGCTGATTATACAAAGTGTGTATCGGAGGGAGCTGGAAACTTGGCCACCTCAGAATTCTGTTCTCTGCAACCCTGTATTATTATATGATATATAAGTTAAAAAGAAACATTTATTAATTATTGTGCTACTATTTTTTATTCATCTGTTTATATTAATAACATGAATGCAGGGGCAGAGCAAGATGGCGGACGAATAACACCGCTAGACAGAGTGTCTCTGCAGAAAAGACAGATTCTAGCAGAAATTAGAGGAAAGAAGCAAGAAGACAAGCATACAGCGGACAAGGGCCGAAGGAGGGGTACCTGAGACCCTGGGAGACTCCACGGGAGGAGGCTGCGGAGGAGAACTGGAGGCTGAGACCACCGGAGCAGCCCGGAGACCAGCGGCAAGGGTAGGTGGATTTGCTGTTTCCCCTCCCCTGCATTCGGGACTGCTGGTGGGCTCCCCAGCAGGTGGAGAGACCTGCGGACACCAGCCCAGAGACCGCCGCCGCCTGCCAACGGTGAGCCTGTAGCAGACGTGGCACCAGGTTCCCAACTTCCTCTGGGCACCTCCGTGTGCACAGACCCGAGCTGCGCGGCAGGCGCCATATTGCCTCCTCCTCCCCTCCCCTGACCCTACCCGCGGCTGCCCAGAGAGACAATACAGCCACCAGCCGGAGGCACCTCCAGGGAATGGGACCTTCCCGTTTGGGACCCTACACCTGACTCAGGGGAACTCAGACTGTGAGCTCCCTACCCGCCCGCCCATCCAGGTGCTGCTGGCACAGTGTTCCCAGGAGAACGGTGCCGACTCAGAGGCTGAGAGACATAGACCCAGCTTGGGCTCCCTGTGGGTGAATTGGGAACAGAAATCCTCTCCCTGGTGGGGATACAGTTTGAACTCTGGGACCCAGAGGTCGAACCTGCAGACCAGATCCCCTGCACCGAGGGCTAGCATTGCCCGGGGCACAGAAGGGTTATATGTGAACAGCCTACTGAGGTGTGTGTGCCTCCAGGGGCGGATCCGCGTCCTAGAGGGCAACCCTCCTCCCAGGAGGAGGCCGTGTGCCCAACCCAGGTGGCGTTCCTGTGCAGGGAACCTCTCTGCCAGCATCACAGTCCGGGGAGGCCTGGTGGCTTGTGGTCTGGCCTGCTGGCAGAGGCCCAGGAGTAGCCGCGGAGTTGGGGAGGGTGGAAAGAAGCGAGGCCCGCTCCAGACTGCAGGTCTCAGACAGCCCCACCCCCACACACAGACTTTCTGGCTGAGCGGGACCATTCCAGCCCTGCCCTGACAGCTTTTCCTGGAAGCAGAGAACAGAACTTTGACCCCTGCTAACTGCCTGAGGGCAGGTTTACCCAACCCAGCTCCGCCCAGAACAAGAGCTGTTAACAGGACACAAAATCAACACCATAGCCTGTTCCTCCAAGCAAACGCCACCTACTGACAGGGACAGCATCTTGCACAGCCTTTCCACGGCACCCACTGACTCAATATACAGGGAGTGGTCCAATTTCACCCACAGACACCACCTAACGCCTCAGAAACTAAACAAGGTGTGTGAATACCCAAACAATAACCTAAGGAAAGAAACAACAACTGATCGACATGGGAAGAAATCAGTGAAAGAACTCAGGAAATATGAAGAACTAAACGGAAAACACACCCCCAAAGAGGAGCACCAGCCCCTTAGAAACGGACACCAACCAAAATCAGGCAACCAATATGACAGAAGAGGAATTTCATATGTGGATCATAAGAACACTCACCCAGCTGCAACAACAACTCAATAACCAACACAAAGAAACCACAAAAAGTCTCCAGGATATGGGAAAAGAAATAGACACAATGAAGAAAAGTGTAACTGAACTCCTGGAAATGAAGAATCAATTCAAGGAACTACAAAATACAGTGGAAAGTCTCAAGAACAGGGTAGATCAAACAGAAGAAAGAATCTCAGAGCTTGAAGATAACACCCTCCAATTAAATAAATCAGTCACAGAAATAGAGCAGAGAAACAAGAGAAAAGAGCAAAGCCTACAAGAGCTGTGGGATTATGTGAAGAAACCTAATGTGAGGGTCATAGGCTTACCAGAAGGGGAAGAAGACAACACTCAAGGGTTGGACAAGCTGTTTGAAGATATAATAGAGGAAAATTTTCCAGGTCTTGCTCAAAATCTTGATATACAAGTTCAAGAAGCTCAGAGGACCCCTGGGAGATTCAACGCAAACAGGAAGACGTCACGACATGCAGTCATCAGACTGACCAAAGTATCAACTAAAGAGGCCCTTCTAAGAGCTGTAAGAAAAAAGAAGCAAGTAACATACAAGGGAGAGCCAATTCGAATAACATCAGACTTCTCTAATGAGACTTTACAAGCAAGGAGAGACTGGGGCCCCATTCTCACTCTTTTGAAACAAAACAATGCCCAGCCTAGAATATTATTCCCTGCAAAACTAAGCTTCATATATGAAGGAGAAATAAAAACATTCTCAGACAAGCAAAGGCTCAGAGAATTCACCAAGACAAGACCAGCCCTACAAGAAGTACTAAAAACAGCTTTATGCACGGAACATCATAATAATAACCCACGAATATAAAAACAACCAAAACCCAAAGATATTAAAGGCCAGATATTACAATGGCTCAAGACAGAAATCATAGCAAAACATCCAACCCAACAGAATGATCAGTAATCTACCTTACCTATCAGTTCTCTCAATAAATGTGAATGGCTTAAACTCTCCACTCCACTCAAGAGACATAGGCTGGCTGAATGGATAAGAAAATACAGGCCAAGTATATGCTGTCTTCAGGAAACACATCTGACCTGCAAGGATGCATATAGACTAAAAATAAAAGGGTGGAGATCAATATTCCAAGCAAATAGAAGCCAAAAGAAGGCTGGTGTGGCAGTTCTAATTTCAGATGATTTAGTTTTTAAACCAACAAAAGTAGTAAAAGACAAAGAGGGTCATTATATAATGGTGAAGGGCACAGTCCAACAAGAAAAGATAACAATTTTAAATATATATGCCCCCAACTTAGGTGCACCCAGATTCATAAAGCAAACCTTACTGGAGCTAAGCAAATGGATTAATAGCAACTCCATAATCACCAGAGATTTCAACACCCCACTGACGGCACGAGACAGATCCTCCAAACAGAAAATTAATAAAGAAATAATGGACTTAAACAAAACTCTAGAACAATTGGTTCTGACAGACATCTACAGAACATTCTACCCAAAATCCACTGAATATACATTCTTCTCATCAGCTCACGGGATATTCTCTAAGATTGACCATATCCTAGGACACAAAGAAAATCTCAAGAAATTTAAAAAAATAGAAATCATACCATGTACCTTCTCAGATCACAGTGGAATAAAAGTAGAAATCAACCCTAACAGAAACTCACATTTCTACACAAAAACGTGGAAATTAAACAACCTCCTACTAAATGATTACTTCATAAATGAAGAAATCAAGACGGAAATAAAAAAGTTCTATGAAGAAAACGACAATGGAGAGACAAGTTATCAACTCCTCTGGGACACAGCTAAAGCAGTTCTGAGAGGAAAGTTTATCTCCATAAATGCCTATAACCAAAAGACAAGAAGATCACAAATAGACAATCTAATGAAACGACTCAAAGAGCTGGAAAAAGAAGAACAGACCAACCCCAAACCCAGCAGAAGAAGTGAAATCAACAAAATCAAATCAGAACTAAACGAAATTGAAAACAGGGAAGCTATTCAGGAGATTAATAAAACAAAAAGTTGGTTCTTTGAAAAAATAAACAAAATTGACACACCATTGGCTAAGCTAACGAAAAGCAGAAAAGAGAAATCTCTAATAAGCTCCATCAGGAATAAAAAAGGAGATATCACAACTGATCCCAAAGAGATACAAGATACAATTTATGAATACTACAAAAATCTTTATGCACACAAACTAGAAAATGTGGAGGAAATGGACAAATTTCTAGAAACACACAGCCTCCCCAGGCTCAACCAGGAAGAAATAGATTCCCTAAACAGACCAATTTCAAGAGCTGAAATAGAAACAGCAATTTAAAATCTCCCTAAAAAGAAAAGTCCCGGTCCAGATGGCTTCACACTTGAATTTTACCATACTTACAAAGAAGAACTAGCACCTATCTTGCAGAAACTATTCCACAACATCGAGAAGAACGGAAACCTCCCCGACACCTTTTATGAAGCGAATATGGTCATGATGGAGACTCAGACTTTTGGCGGGAGGGGGGGAAATGGGCATTTATTGAAACCTTAAAATCTGTACCCCCATAATATGCCGAAATAAAAAAAAAATAATAACATGAATGTGCTATTTGACAGTCACTGTGGGTATAAGGTCAAGTAAAATATGGTGCATGGTTTCCTAAAGCATTATTCTCTCATAGTAAAAGATAACTAAGTCAACAATTATCCTGATAGATGATATGGCTGAGGTATAGAAAAGGTGCATTAAGATCAAAAAGGAAGCTTATGTAACTCAGACAGGAGGGTCAGAAAGTCATTGTAGATTGATACTAGAATTAAAATTTAAAGGACATGTAGGAACTTGCTGAATGACTAAGTGAATTGGAAGCATTCCAGGAAGAGAAAAAATTATATAAGGAGAAAAACTACAAATGCTATATTATACCTTCAAGAAGTATAAACAGTTGATATACCTGGAAGGAAGAGTGCCTATAAACTGAATGTAGCCTTAGCTGTAATTGCAATATTAATAAAATCTATATTAATTTAATTAGAACTAGAAAGAACTATATTGAGTTAATTAGAGCTGGATCACTGATGTCAGAGTGAGTTATGTTACACCTAATATTGGTGGCTGAAATCAACATCTTATGACATGAAGTAGACAATTTTAATATTTCCTAGAACAAATAACTTTTTAATTCCTTTAAATCTAATTTGTAAGGCATAAGATAGATTTTACTCCAAAAATTGACCATAATAATTTATGTATTATATGGTAACCTATGGTAAAGTATTTTAATACATTATTATAGTATGTTAAAAACCCTTAAAAAGATGGGTTACATAAGTATGATGCTATAGACACCTAATAATAATCACAGCTATTTCTAGCATTCACATTAAGTGAAATATGTAGAAAGGGGCAAACAAATGAATAAATGAATGGATAGATAAATAAATAAAATTAGAGCACCCTCTCCTGTGTTCGGATCATGAAACTGCCATCATTTCCAAAAGGAAAATAATTCTGAATATCTTACTTTGTCATAATGAAGTTCCTTTTGTCACTTTTGTTTTCTGAATTAATCCTCATCAATCTTATCTTTAGTATATTTTATTCCTCTAGAATGACATAGTTTAAGTCTAGATAATGTGATATTCAAAAAGCAGAAAAGCCTGAAATAAGCATCTATGATATCAGAAAGACAAACTATAAGGAATGTCTCTGCTCCACAGTGCAGGGAAGACAGTATGCCACTGGGGTTAAGAGCAGGAGTGCTGAAGGCAGGCTGCTTGCGTTTGGATTCCTCCTCTGTGTTCTATGCGTGATCTCGAGATGATTATTCAATCTCTCTATTAAGTAGAGATAATGAGAATACTATCTGACTCCTAAAGTGGCTTTAAGTATTAAATTAGTTAGTATATTCAAAATGCTTAGAACTATGCAAGGCTCAGAAAGTTTTAGTTTTTGTTATCAATGAAACAAAGGTGGTGCTGAGATGAACAGAGGGGAAACAAAGGAGCTGGGAACTATTACGGTATTGGATGGGAACTCTCCTGTCAACTCCTGTTAAAATTCTCTGGAGTCAGGCTTTAGTTCAGGACATGGCTGTTTTCCCATGGAGAGGAAGCCTCAACAGCTGTTTGTGGTCATTAGCCAAATAAGCTATGCCACCACTGTGGTATACCAGGGCCCCAAGGTGACATGGCCACTGAGGGAATGAGTGTTAGAATTAATAACCTATTGAATAACCTAACTAATAACCCAATGAATATTGGGAAAGGGTGCAGCTTTTTAAAATGCCATGATTAAAATAGCTTCAGTATAGTCATTTACTGTGTGTGTGTGTGTGTGTGTGTGTGTGTGTGTGTGTGTGTGTGTGTGTGTGTGGCAGGTCGGGGCCAGTGTTAGCGATAGATTCTAGGTGACATTATGCCCAACAAGCCAACTGAGATTTAACATTGAAGAAGAGAAAAATCACAGGAGATAAAAGAATGATCGGTGGAAATCATGACATCTCCTTCACATCAGGTTAAATTTATAATCCATAGTTATGATCCCCTTTGGCCAGTAACAATGACAAACCTCTTCATCAGAGCTTTTAACCCTCCTTGTGGTCAGTGCTCCAAGCCTGCTAAGGGTGAGCAATTGTTTCACACACACAGAGTTGCCCTGAGTGGCATTTTTCAGCTTGTTCCTCTAATTGAAATACATAGTAACTTAAAAAATAGAAGAGCACAGAGGAAGTGCTCTTTATAGCACTGAAATGTGGCCTTGGCTATCACATGTTGCCCTGCCTCCAAAATGCTGCCCTTTGTTTTACAATCACATAGTAAGGGACTATCCAGTGCTTTCTGGGAGACAGATGATATTTCACAAGACTGTGACACCTTTTCTAACCTCTACAGACATCTCCTAAAGCAATTAAAATTTTTTGAAATAGTAGCTTTGAAAAAAAAGCAAATAAATAGTTTAAAAAACCAATGAAGAGGATTAGTGTGAGCCACATCCTCTTTTTCATATTTACATTCAGAATTTTAATGGCACTTGACTCTGAAATCATTCCAGTAAAGCGGAAAATTAATATTTTAATATGTCTACCACTCCAGCAAGTAGAAATAAGTAAAGTGGAATACGTTGCAGAGAAGAAAATGTTTTAGTATTAACTAGGTTTATGAATATTTATCACCCTTACCCATCAAATATCTGCTTTTCAGCGTGCCCATTCACTTACATATACAGTAAATCATTGCAGAAAACACACTAGCAATTGTTTTACATTTTATAGAAAAAGAGGTTACAATTTCTTCTTAATATACTTTGATTAGATTTTTGTCATAATTTTTTTACCAAGTGAATCCAAAGGAGTAAAGCATTGCTAATAATAAAAAAAAAACATTATCCAACAGGTTTTTCATAGAATGGTGCCATTATCATTTTTTTTTTCATCTAGATTGGGGATGACAGAGTAACAGGAAGAGATAAAAAGGTCATAAAATGGCTTTGCTGTCTATGATAATGTCTGGAAATCTCTTTTATTGTAGGGTCAAGAGTTATAAAAATTTGACCCATATGACTCTGTTGTCTTCATTATATGTATGAGTTTGCTTATTTTTTGTAAGAAACAGCCTATCCAAGTGATTCATTAAGACAAACAAATAATAATCAATTAACAAAGCCAAAACAAATTATTACTTTTAAATAAATCTTTACAGTATACAAATGGAATCAGATTTTTAAACCATGCACACAGTTATATTATTACTATTTTTATCTAACTTAATAGACTATTCCATTCCATAGTTTAATAGCTTTCAAAAATGTACTCAGTTTCCACTACTCCTCTCCATGTATACATACATATACATACATGTTCATGTATATGCATGAACACACACATATTTGTAGTAAAAGCAAAACTGTCTGTAAAATTCTTCTTTAAAATACAAGGGACTAAAATTCCTATAGTTAGATTAATACTAAAACTTTTTTTTTTATTGAAAAAGGATATATGCTTTTTCCATTGAAAAGAATCCAAATGAAGGCAGGAAAATAGAGCCAGCAGACTGCTGTAGATAGGGATTTAACTTTTTCAACATAACCAAATATATATAGAGAACTTTTTACCAAAATTATTCTTTATAAAAATCAGAGTTATCTTTTTATGTCCTTAAAAATATTCTCTTATTAACAGGAACTCCCCCAATTACTGTATTACAGACAGTATTGTTTTTGGGGGGAGAAGACACAACAGCCTGAAATTATTTCAGTTAATGCTAGTTTGACCCTCATATACAGAATAGAATTTTAAAAAGTAGAAAATATTATCAGAGATTTAATAGCTGTTTATTCAGAAATTAATTCACTATCGTAAGTTTGAGGTATTTTATTATAATAAAGAAGCATTTTAAAAAGCATCTTAGAAATGGATAGAAGAAGCAATGAGTGACATTGAAAGATTGCAAATATATATTCCCGGGAGGAAAAAAAAAGAAAGAAAAGAAATTGTCCACATGCTATGTGAATGATATTCTGTGACTTAGGATAAAATTCTTGTTGGTTCAATAAAGATTGTATCTCAAATAATAGGATGGGATTAAGGGTGAATTTGGAAGTTAGATGACTTAATATATGTTTCTAGTGGGAATGAAGACAGTGATCCTGAAGGTGTACATGTTAGTTGAAAAAAGTTACTTAGTGAATTGTGAGATAGACAAAAGTAACTTTTCTAAACTAATTCATTATTTTATATATTTAATTTTAAGTGCTTACATAATTAAGTTAAATATAGAGATTTACATTACTACATGTATTTATTGAATATGTATCTGTTTATATATTCTTGCTAGATGAAATGTTTGGTTGGTTAGTCAAAATTAGAAGATCAGATTATTTGTGGGTACATAAGGTATTTTAAAGCATATACAATTAAACTTGACATGAATATATTTGCATCAAAGCTATGAAAATATTTAATAGTAATATCCTGAAATTCTCCTGATATTTTTACTATAGGCAGCTGTCTGATTTCCAATAGGATGATCCCTTCATAGCACTGTCACAGTTCAGACTGATAAATTTATCATGGCTTGTCAGATACAGGTAGAGTACAAATCTCATTCCATTTGATGTCTCTTACAAATAATCTGTTTATAGCATTCTTCAAATACAAATGGGTCATTCTAGAGGAAGAAAATTGGGCTGAGAAATGGTCCAAATGTATCCATTTTTTTTATCACTTATTGTTCACACTAAACTTCACAAAAGGTGTTCTTCTCTAATCTCCAAGGCACATACACAGTACACAGATCACAAGTATACTGTATAAAACCATTTTCTGACCATAATGGTTCCATATACTTGTGAAATACCACAGAGGTTTACAAGGTCTGAAAGTCTTCAGACCTGAACATTCTTCTAACTCTTTGGTAGCCATTGAACTAGAATCTTAAAAAGGACTATTAGAACATGACAATTTTTCCTTGATCCATGCTGTCAGAGGATACATAGTAGAAAGAATATGGGTCGCGAAGGTAGAGAGACCTAAATTGAAATCTTGTCCCTGTCAGTTACCACTGTCAGTGTAACACTGGGCAAGTTACTTAACTCATTTAATAAAATAATACATTAACACCAACCATGCATAATGGTGATGGGAACTCCAATTAGTAATAAGTACTTATTGAATACCTATGTGTCAGCTACTGTGCTAGGTGCAAAGAGAAAACAGCTATTTGTAGAAAAAAAAGAAGAGGAGAGCAGAGAAGAAAAGAAAAGCAGATGCAGTGCTTACCCACAGATTTTATCGTGTATTAGGGAAGATAAATTATAAACAATTGATAGCATTAAATATGGTAATGTGAAAGACTCTTGTGTCAGAGAATGCCCCTACAATTTTAACAGCATTCTTTAACAAATAGGCTTAGGTTCAGAAAAATGAGACTCTGAGGCAAAGACTTTCCTATCTGTAGTTTATTTGGGACATAGTCCTAGGAGGAGGTACATGTGGGGAAGTGGTAAAGTGAGACAACAAAGTGACAAAAGCTATTGAAGAGTGTACGTTAAAGATCAAGATACTGCTGTGGGTTATTGCAGCTCAGTCCCACTGAGACTTCTCTGAAAAACCATATGAGGATCCGGAGATAGAATCACCACTGAAAATAGTTAGTTAGGAAGCTAAAGAGTTTATCCACCAACTACCAACCCTTACTGGGTAACAGTTGTCCCCTAGGATGTGAACTCCCCTTTACATCCAGTTTACACCTGGCTTGAGGTTGAGCAACTTCTTTGATATCCTCTGGTACATGAGAGTTGAAGGTGCCTGGAATGGAAAATTTTGAAAATGCAGGAAACTATCACAGCCTTAGGGAATTCAAATGGGCAAAGGGATACAAGGTGTGACCACAACAGTCTTTGCTTTAAGACATTGCTGAAATATTTTATCTACCAAGATTGAGAGTTATACTTTTCCTCCAATAGCTCTCATCATTAAATACACACCACTTTTTTATATTTCATTTTGATTCTACATTCAACTAAAGGAAATTTGTAAGAAGTGTCTTTAGTTGCAACTTCCAGTTCAGTTGAACACACAGTAGAGTATGAGGACAACATGTTTTCAATTTCTCATTCAGTCAGCTCTTGTTCAGCCCTAAACTAGCTCTGCTGATTCTACAAGAACAAGATGCGCAACCAGCTTTACTTCTTTCAGCTGCCATTGTCCATTTGGCTTGATAGAGTTCAGCTGTTATCCACTTCCATCGTCTAGCAAAATGGCTACATGGAGCGATCGCTTTACCGTCTTCCCTGATTGTCTCCAATGACAAGCAAGGAGGCCCTTTGTGTTTTTAAGGTACTTCTCATCATTCAGTGAAACAGGTAGAGGATACCAAAAATGCCCACCTAAATGCCCACCTAAATGCCCACCTAGTAGCAAATGTTTACAAAGTCCTTCAGATTGACAATGTGAAAAAAGAGGATTTGGAGTCAGATATATCAGGCTTTAAATTCTTGTTTCACCTTTCCCTAAATATTTGACTTTAGAATGTTGAGTTACTCCTTGCAGCCCCACTAAAATCGTACTGGTAAAATAGTAATACTATTAACTATCTCATAATAATATGGTGAAGAATAGTGAAATAAAATATGTAAAATGACTAGTACAAGGGCAAGTTTGTAGAATACATTCAATAATGGAGACTATCATCATTATTAATAGCAATAATTTTCGAGCAAGTCATTATGCTTATATGCCACAAACTACAAAGAGGATATTGACAAATCTTATTAAAAATTATATAACAGGTAGATGATAAAACTATTATAATGTCTCTCAAAGACAAATATAATGACTTTTCCAATTTCTTTGCTGTTTCACACTACATTTCTTCAGTTTATTTTGTGTTAACTCCTTAAGGCTAGGGGAAGGGAAATAATTTTATATACTACATAACGAAATTTAAGTTACAATATCTAAATTGTAACAATGGTGGGTATGCTAAAGGATACATCAGCAAATGTGTATCTTAAATCTACCTACCGTTTACTGCACAACTACTACTGTTACTTATTCAGGCTTTATGCTGCCACTTACATGTTATATCACTACTTTGAATTTTTATGTGTATTTTATATCACCACTTTGAACTTTTATTAAAGTGCTCAAAGTAAATATGAGTCTAAGAACAAAGAAAACAATAAGAAATAATATATACTTAAGTCTCTTTATAAAGGAAATAATCATTTGTTTGAAACAATGTCTCTCTTTCAGTGTATTTAGAACCCCTTTGTTACTCTTCAAATATATTTGTACTTTTCCATTTGAGATAAACCAGCAATAACCTATGTTCTTTTGTTAGTCACCATAAATTATAATGATATTGGTCATTAATATTTACTGCTTAAATAAACAGCATTTCCAAAATCATTACAGCATTACTTCTGATCTATATCCACACCCAAATGAGAAACATTGGAAATAATATTTATTAAAAATCAGTTAAATTTCCTCATATTGATTCATGAATAATAAATATTGGAAACCATTGCCTCTTTATTGTGCTTTTATTTCCTTCAAGACATCAGGTTTGCTGATAAAAACTTAGTTAAGATATTTCAGAGGTTTGCTAATTGCCCACCATTTGATAAAGGTCATCATTCACTAGTCCAATAGTTCCAGAAGTTTGGTACCTTGCTTATGATGGAGATTTTTCTTGTACAGAATCTTGCAGGTACACACCAGACCTATATAAACCAGTAAAGAGGAAGATGATTGATGATTAATGAAAACATTACCTACAGGCTGACAGCACCAGGGAGTAAGAGTTTACACTAAATTGGAGTGAAAAATGTGTTACTACTAAGAAAAGATAGCAAGTACCTGACCTCAAATGGCAAAGAGAAAAAGAGTTCTAAGTTATTTGGAAATAAAAGTACACATACACACTATTCTTTCATTTATATATTAAGCACTTATTATCTAAAATATGGTTATGTGCTCTGGGAACTATAATAATGAATGAGGAAAGAATCCTATATATACATATTCTACCATAGATTTTACATACAAAGTGCCATATTGTCTGACACATAGATCAACCAAATTTGTCATTGATTCATTTATATAATATGAAAAAATTATGAGCATTTGTAATTCTTATAAAGTTTTTTTCCTATAAGATAATAAATATAAATATTTATTTAATAGTCATTATTTAAATGACTAAAAAGGGGATGTCTCTTGCCATATCATTTGGTTCTTTTGAATTCTAATAATTCTATATAATTTACTTTATTTCACCTCCCATATATTGTATGATGTTTATTTACTAGGTTAGTACATGGCTGCACTGAAACAAGATAGTATGAATATCCTGCTGTCTTTATATGTTTTTATTTTCTTATTCTAGTCTACCAATTTATCTCTCAAATTCTTGCTAATTACATTATTTAGGGCATAATTGTGCTCTGTGCTACTCTTTATAATTAATAGAAATTTTCCATTATAAATGACTTATTTTTAATGCATAATTTGTTGTATGTTGCTAACTTTTAAATCTCATTGTTAAGAATATAGTGGTGAACACAAGGACAAAAATATCTGCCTTCCTGGAACACAAGTACTAGTAGAAGAATGATTATAAACAAACAATTACTATCTAATAATTGATATATTTTTGTAACATAAACTATTAAATAATAAGCATAAATGACATATAACATATGCTACACTGTCAGGCATTTTTAAGTGCTTTGAACAAGAAATGTGGCAAGATGGGATATGAAAGTGACTAGATTGGAAATATGTGGGACTATTTTACACAGAATTCTCAGTCAGCGAAGGCCTATTCTAAGAAAGTTATATTTGAATAGAGAACAGAATAAAATTCAATAATAAGCCATGCAAATTGTTAGGGCAAAAGTGTTCCAGCCCAAATGACAGCTGGTTCAGAGGACATGAGTTGGACATATACTTAACATGTTGAAGGAACTATGAGGACATAGTTAAAGCAAAGTATGTCAGAGAATACATAAAGGGTCAGATAATGTGGAGCCTCATATTTTATTGAAAATACTTGTAATTTTATTCTTTAAATGTTACAAAAATCTTCTAATGAGTTTTGGGCATAATCTCATTTATGTTGGGAAAACTTTATTGTCTACTGCAGCAGAGAGAAGAGTACTGAAACAGTTGAGGAGGCTATTGCTAAACTACAGGCCATGATGATGGTGACTTAGGTCTTCCTGGATCTTTTGTTTGCTTTCTCTAGATAAAGGAAGCTCTTGGAGTGCAATACTTATAGCATTTATTTATTTTCCTAGTGCTAGAAAGGATACTCCATAAAGTAGGCACTCAAAAAGTACCTCGGAAGTAAACAAAACAGTTGTGACTTGACTGGAGTTTTAGTCTGAGAAAGGAGGAAAGATAAAGACTAAGACTTTCTTGAAACATATCTTATTATAAATTTTACAATTTATCAATATGTCAATGCAATAAATTAACTTTAATATAGTGAATACAGTAGGTTAATTTTCTCAATAAATTCACACCATGGAGAATATGACAGTTCTTACAAGTGGAGATCTTTCCTCTGATACCCTTTAATATGTCATTTAATGTTAAGAGTGATAACCAAACATGGAAATATAATTGATGAAAAATCACAAAAACATTCTAAATTCTACATTTTTAATCAGCCCCTTGTTCATAATGGTCTGATTTTACCACAGTGTTGCAAAGAGCCCCAGGGATAGATGATGAGTCCTAAGACTATCTCTAACTGAGTGACATTTGACAAAATCTTGAGTGCTCTAACGGATAGGGAAAATTTTGTTTCTGCTATCTAGCTCAGAGGCTAGTTATGAGAAACCAATATAGTGAAGCATGTGAAAACAATTTGATCTCTAACTCATGGCCTTAAATGATCCTCCTTCCTTAGCCTCCCAAAATGCAAGGATTACAGGTATGAGCCACCACCCTTGGCCTTCAATTTTATAACTTCAATGTACTACAGATTTGTAAACTATTATTATGCCAACAAATTACCTAAAGGTAGCAGACATGGCATGCATGATGGTGACTTTAGTTTTCTTGTACCTCCTATTACTGCTTTATTACCCTAAATATTAAACCATCAATTTTGTTGTTCATCCTATTCACTTTATTCTTACAACCAGTGGCTCCCAAAGCAGACCACACATCATCTAGAGAGCTCATTAAGAAACAGATGACTGGGCCTCACCCCCAGAGTTTCTGAATCAGTAGTTCTCAGTAACTCCTGAGCATTTTCATTTCTAACAAATTCCCAGATGATGCTGATGTGACTGTTCTGGGGACCACATTTTGATAACTACTGCTTATGGGCAGGATGATCATTTAATTGAATTAAGAAAAATGTTTAATTTTTGGCATTTAACTGAAGTGTCCCTCAATCAACCTGTACACAGAATTTATTTGAAATTGTATATAATGGCTTTTCACTGACCAACAAAATAAGTGCTTCCGATGAAAAAAAATTGAGGTAATCACATACAAATTTGAACATTTTGATGACTGGCATACTCCTATATTGGAACTCCCTTGTATAAGCTAATAGACATGAATCTAAATTCCAAGTGGCAGCAGCAAACCCATCTCTTACTAGAGTTGAAAGTTGAAATTACATATCTATTATTCATTATATTAAAATCACTGAGGTGTAAAATTATAGGCGCAGTGTCAAGCACTATATATTATTTCTTTATTCAGAAAAGTCAAAATCTTTTGAGTGTAACTATATTTTTGATAATAACTTTCTTTCCTGTGTTATGACCAAAGGAAAAAAAAAACAATCAATAATTTTTTAGAACAGCTGAAGAATTTCTTGGGAATATAAGAAATAGTCTACCAAAGTGCTTTTGGAGAAATACTACAGTCACTGTAAAGACAAAATAACCATGTAAAGGAATAGGGACCATCTTTTATGGTCCATTCTTTCAGCTTTAGAAAATCAAAGCCACTTAGTACAATACAAATTAAAGTTCAAGAACAAGGTTCTATTTCTAAAGCATTTATTTAAATGGTATATGCCTTTCTCTCACTCTTCCATGGTGTATTAGATTTCTGCAAGTTAGTATTGATGATCACCCTTTCCTTAGAATAGAAACATGGTACAATCCTTCCTTGGTTCCAAATGGGTTTTTACGTATTTACATAGAGGAAACAAAACTGTTCTCTCCACATCTCCCTGAGTCAGACCCATCCATGAAGAAAAGAAACATTATATATCCAAGAATGAGAGAGAGGAAGAATAAGGTAGAGAAAACTGATATTTCATTTTCTCTGTCACACAAATATGCTTCTATAGTTGTTGTCTCTATTAAACACAGGTTTTGCTTTCCAAAGAAAGGTTGGACCTTCTTTATCCTCAAATATATAGTAGTTTCTCATGTGTTTAATTTTTGATCATGCTGCAATTAATTTGACAATGTATTAAGTCCAAGGCCTTAACAAATGAATAGAGAAATTACAAAGTAAGAGAGCAAGCTACAGAAAACTTCATTTTATTCCAAGAAAATGGAGATTCTGTTCCCAAAGAGAAGGAAGAAGAATTGAGCTAAATACTGGTACAAAGAGAGCTACTCCTTCTGTTTGTTTGTTTCTGTGGATGTTGGTGGTTTGCTGTGTCAGAAAACATTAATACCTAAGACAATTTTAGATAGAATGTTGTTACTGCTTCTAACACATGTACCTATTTTCCCTTTTGGGACATTAATGTACCCAGACACTAGGTTTTCCAAGTGCCATTGGAGTTGCAGAATTCCCAAGATGGGTCTTTAGCTAATTTGATGGAAGGAATGTTGAGAAAAAAAATCAGATGTTATAAGGAAACTTTTAATATTAATTGCTCATTTTAGACACTCTGCGTAATAAGTAAAGACAGCTTGCATACGCTAGAGTCTGTTTCCTTTAGTGGTAATTCACCTCAGTGGAGTTGTCATATAAACTTGGTCCTCCTCTGAGAGTCCTTCCCCTCAACTGCCAACAATAGTGTTTGCTTTCTGGGCTGTCAATTCTATTGGTTCAGTTTCAGTTTATGGTCACAGGTATGTAAAACACTCAGGTGCCAAAAGATGGGGAAGATTCTAGTGAAGCTTGAACAACTCCAAGTCAGTAGAGGCCAGAATGACTAATCTCAGTGCTGCTTAATCAGAATTACTTCTCCACAGGTGACAAACCCAGTTCCAGTAGAGATTTCAGAGTATTGGTGGCTGCTTTCAAATGCCTCACAGAATTGTGCTTCTGAATTCATTTATAAAGATGTGCTTACCTACAATGAAAACAAAAACAAATTTTACAGTTTAAAACTGAGATAACGTTCCCTTAATAAATCCCTCCTCTATTGTTTAAAGAAACAACCCATCAAGCATGGTACATTCATTTAAACAGCCTCTTTCTAAAGTGCTTTGAGAATATGTATGCAAAGGAGGTGGAAAGAAAATATGCCAATTGTGCACCTGCTTCTATATGGGAATAAATAGGTCCAATTACTAATTGCTGCAGAAAGTATTGATACAATGTATAATTTCAAATGCTTATCCTAGAATTCAAAACGCTATACATATTTCTGTTAGAAAGCAGGGACCTTCATTGAGCCAAGGCCCCCTTGGTAAATCTTAAGCTTACAGACCAAGACTCTTAGCCATTAGCCATGAGACTGTTCTCCTGCCATCACACAAAGAACAGGCTTCATAAATCATCACTGGTGTCCTTGATTCTTTGGAATCACAAGACTTTGGCCATATTATTCCAAAAAGATAATTTTCACAAGTTATAGTAATGAAGAGCAGGAAAGCACAGACTCCATGAGAAAAAACAAAACAAAACAAAACAAAAAACTCCTATCTTTTTTTTCTCTGTTCTGAAATATTGTGCCTACCCCACTTCATAATAATTCTATTATAGAGTAGGAGGTGAGTTTCCCAGGACCTTGAATGAACAAAAACTATTATGATTTGATGCTATCATTGTGTCAATTGTCTCAATTTTATGCCAAGGTAGATCTTATCACCACAAAGAATTGACCAGGCTGTGCCCATATTTTAATAATAGAAATTTTCTCCTTGTTTACTCACCAAAAAAGCAGGGGTAGGGTGGAGTGTGCAATGTGTGTGTGCATGTGTGTATGTGTGTGTTGATTGATGGGGGTCCTCTCCTATTCAAACTTATGAAATAAATGAAAGAAGTCTGCATTTTGGTGGAAGCTGAGAAAACAGGGAGAATGATAATTAATTATTGCTTAACAAAATTTCAAGATATTGTATCTTGAAATTTTAAAAAACAAAAAATATTTTTGATGAATGTCTATATCTTTAATTTTTTATACTGCACTCATTCCTTTATATAAAAATAATTAACTTAGGATCTAAATAGGGACATATATCTCTGTTGCTATCTCGTACTAACAAATCACTGCAAAAGAGTAGCTTAAAATATAAATTGTCATTTATTTTGCTTAAGACTAGGGAATGACTGGCTCAGCAGTTCTTGCTTTCATTCTTGCATGGGGTCATCTTGAAGCATCTTCACATGCATGTCTGGTACCTAGGCTAGTAAAGTTCCCAGACAAGTAGGCAAACTGGGCCTCCTCTGGCATCTTTCTATGTTGTCTTTATACAAAGTGATCTCATGTTAACTGAACTACTTTCATAGTGGCCTTAGGGTCTTGGAGACAGCATTCAAAGGGTCACCAAGAAAACTTACATGGTCTTTGGTAACATAGTCTCAGAAACCATGGAGTTTCATATTCACCCCATTCTATTTTCCTCACAGTTCTAAAAGCTGGCCCCTTTTTAAGGAGGTGGGTAATGAATTCTTCTTTTTGATGGGGGAAGTTTATAAAACTTTCCAGATATGTTTTAAAACCATCATGGTAGTTCCCTCCAATTTCTTGCTAGAATTACCCAGAATGTCTGTCTACATATAACTGCAACCTGATAGCCTAAACAGAGTCAATTACAGTTTCCAAGTACCTTAGCTTATAAAGTCTTTCTTTTTGTGATGATACCAAAATGTCAAAGAAACAATTCACGTGTCACTTTTCCATTGCCATCAATTATGTCATCCTCTAAGTTACTTTTAAGTTACAGCATTATCTACACAGGCTATGTGGAACAGCTATTAATAGTTGGGATTTTTTAAAAAGTGTTTAATGTACAGAACTGGGTAATTCACACTTCATTTTTAAAATTATGATTATAGCTAACACTTATATACACCAGACTCTTTTCCAAGCACTTTAAATTAAGTCATTATATTGTCCCAACAACCCTGTGAAATAGTTATTCTTATTATCCTCATGTTACAAATAAAACTGAGGCCCATAGAAGGTAAGTAACTGCCGAAGGTCACACATTTAGTAAATGGAGGGGCTCAGGTTCAAACCCAAGTAGCTGGCTCTAGAGACCATAATTGCTGCCTCCTAGTTAGTATTAATAAGATCAGCTCCTCTACAGACTAGATGGAAATTGGCCCTCAACCACAAAGTAGCAGGAAAAGATTAAATATATTCCTATGGGAATAAGAAGGACTAGCTTAGAATAGGGGATTTTTTTTAAGGTGATCTACCAAGTGTCATGGAGATTAGTTCCCTTTGTTCAGGATTAGTTATTTACCTTGTGCTATACACAAATGACAGCTCTCTATCAATCTCTTTATGCATGTATGTATGTTTCTACCTAGCTACCTATCTAAGTAATTGGTCTATCTATCTATGTAGAGGTTGAAATCTCTGAGAAGCAGTCTCTGAGATAGAAATTATTGTACAGGAAGTTTAAGAAATGCTTAGGATGGACACATATAGCAGAAGTGGAAAAGCAGGACTGAGCAGTGGAAGAAGGTGGACAATGAGACCATCATAGCAGAAGTATCAACTAACTCCACAGGGAGCTCTGAAGCTGGGATGGTGCTTAAGAGTTGTACTGGGTTAGGGCAATGGGACCAGGTTTTTATAACTCTGATATCAACTGTTAGATACAGTCCACCCTCAAGGAGGAGACAGGACCTTGAGCAAGGCAACTTTCTTTAGCTAAGGGCAATTCTTGAGAGGTACAAAAGTCATCAGTTGTCAGTCACACTCCTAGCTGCTGGTAGAATAGGCCCTTCAGCACTGAAGAAGGGACACCAATGCATGTGCATGTACACAGGATATATATATATATATATATATATATATATATATATATATTTATAAATTGCCTACATGTACTTCTCTATTTGCATACTGAATATTTCTAAAGTGAATTTATGTTTTCTTTTAAAGTAAGACATAAATATAGAAGTTCAAATATATGTTTTTTGAATCTCAAATTATTTTCTTGTTCACTCCCCACTTTGAAAATAATTTGCCATATAAAGATAATTATTTTCACACGGTTTATTTTCTATTGATTTGCATATGCTTCTCTTTGATATGAAGAGATTTTGAGGTGGTTTAAAAGATATTTCCAGAATAAATATCAGAATTCATAAATAACATAAATGAAGGAAATCAGGCCAAGGGAGAATTAGAATATGAAAAAAATAAAAGAATGAAAACAGTTGTAAAGCTAATAGATTCATATAAACAAAAGGTTATATGTTGCTCTACACTTTCAAGATATGAGGTACAAATCTGGTGCTGGGCTTCTGAGCAACAGTAATAAAATAAAATAGAATCTATTACAAGGACCAATGTCTATGAAATTAAAAATGTACCCGGTGCTCATGGGAATTGTGAATTTTCCTGGTACTGATACCTTAGAGAAATGTCACCTTTGGCTTTTCATACAATTTTTTTTTCAACAAAAATTGATACGTCTATGAAAAGCCCTATACATAATCAAGTAGAAAAGCTCGAATACTTTCAAACTATTGAATATAAGTAAAAAGACTACATAACACAATGAGGGCAGTAGCAATGACTGCAGGCTGAAATAACAAAAAGAAAATTCATGGAGGAGGTAGCTTTTAAACTAAGCATTGAAGCATGAGTTAGGTGACAGGCACTTATAGTTTAGAAAGATAGTCCTGCTAGAGAAGCTAACATGTATAAATATATGAAAATGGAAGAGAAAAGGCCAAGCGTATTTGTAAAATTAGATAAGATTTCTTGATATCTTTGAAGCAGCTATTTAAGGTTAATGAGTATCAAAATATTAGCAAAAGTGATCTTCTGAAAGCATTGTTTAGACATGGAATTGATATGACTAAAATATATTTCATTAAAAAGTATTCCCAAGGCAAAATGCTGTATTTCAAGATGTAGCAGAAAAATAATTTTATATTTTTTATTAGAAAGATGGTGCTCTTTTAAAAATATTTACCATAATTTGGAAGGAAGATTAGTAGCTACATGGTGGTGTCATCTTGGTAATATGGTTTTACAGTTGCAGAAAAATGGATAACTCTTTTATGGAAAAGAAGTTTTGCCTGATAAAAATTATTTTTTAAATTGTAATTCAGATTTAAAATTAATTTTTTGAACTTTTGTTACATTTTATTATAAAGGATTTTTCCTTAATTTTTTGGTATAACCTACAATTAATTATTTCAATTTTATTGACATTTATTTTTAAATATATGAAAAATAATCATGATCTTTTAAAAATATTAATTAGTTGATCAAAATATGTGTTAGGAACAAAATGAAACTACCTGTATTTGTTTTGGAGATTTTAATCATCATGCAAACTAATATTATAGAAATATACCTAACTATATGAAACATTGTCCTTATAGAAATATAAATGTGGTTATAAAAATTTCAAAATTGAGTTATTAGAATTTTACTCTACTACAATGGCTACCTAAATTAAAATTTGAAAAATAATAGAGAGGAAATTTTAATAAAATATATTTCTACCTAGTAAAGTGAGATGTTATAACTTTGGGGAAGATATGACTAAGCAAAGTGAAATTTGTATATATAACAAATTTGTATATATTAACTTGATATAGAACATAATATGTAGCACCCTGCAGGAGTGAACATGTGCAGTTAATTGAACCCCTTTCAACAATATTGGCTATAGAAAAAGATTTATATCATCCTGTAATTAAGTAATATGTCATGGAATATACAGGTATTTTTCTTTGTTGATCTTGAATATAATGTGGGTCTCTTTGGGGCCAATTTGAGCTCTGTACTACTTCTTAAACAAATAATCATTCCCCTAAATCTAAATCCAAAATCATTTGAGCTTTAAAATACATATATTTAGAGGAAATTTCTTACAGATATCATGGGTATATCATACTGCAAATGCCTGGTGAACCTTCCTAAAAATTCTCTTTAGAAAAGACTCTCAGTAAAATAGCTGGTCACAGAAGCCTCTAAAAATCTTCACTTTTCTTTTTCCATGCAGTTGCTCACTATTCACTTACCTCTCACTGCTGCTTGTTCAAGGACCCTTCTTCTTGCCTTTTTGTTAAAACCTAGGTTCTGAAGAAATGACCCTCCCTGCCAACATAGGCTCCCCTCAAAAGGAAGAATCCATGCCTGGAATTGTGCTAAATACAGTCTTCTTGTTATAGTTTAAGATAGCCCAGGATCAATGTTCTGATTTTTAAATATTATAACATTACAAGCAATGTTAGTTACATTGGATTAATAATGGTTACATTGGATTAATGTGTCCATTGAATTTAGCAGGGAAATATTCAGCATTTCTCTGTCTCTGAATTTATTTTATTTTTTTACTTATAGGAAACTATCATTTGTGTAGAACATAATATTTTGAATACCATATATTATCTAAATACATTTTACTCTATAAATGCATGTTTTTCCAAAAAATATAACATAACAATATTCAGTATATAAAATTTGTGATAGTTATGTTTTAGAAACTCATGCCCTCTTATGAAAACATAAAGTCTATTTGTATTTAAAAATTCTTTTATTTTCTAATATAATTAATATTCTAACGTTTGTGTACCTCCTCCTCTTTGGTCTTATCTTATATTCTGAGAAATCACCCTGGTCAAGCATAGACTCCAAAAGAGACTCTAAAACTTTATGTGCATCTTTCTTCCATATGCCATTTTATAGTGTGCAAACCACTTTTAAACGTTATTATTTCATTTGTTCTGGAGTGACAATGATGACTCTAAGTAATTAAGTGGTACTTGCCTATGGTGACAAAAGGCAAATAGTGATGTCATGATTATAATTCATACAATTGTGTGTTTTCTATCATACATCTTTTATTTTAATATTTGAAAGGTGTTCTAGCCCTTCCAATGCAGTATACAAAATGCCACTTTATACTATGACACCAACAAATACCTCAAATACTAGTGCTTGCTTCTTTTATTTTTTTTTTTTTAAGTTTGACTTTGGGGAGTGCAAGGTTTTTAAAAATTTTAATAAAAGTTGTCCATGCTCTTGTATCATGACATTAATTTAGTTGTTAGTTACTAGATAGGAATAGCATAAGTGGATATCTTTATGGGTTTTCTCATCTATTAAGATAACATAATTTATAGAGCATTTTCTGTTTGTATTTGTTAGATTTTTTTTAAATCTCCATATTCTCAAATTTATACTTCATGTTTAAAATTAGCCTAAAATATCATTTAATTTAAACCTAAACACTTATCTTTTCAAAAAATAATACAATACACAATGGTATCAGTATCTACATTTGAATATCATGTCTCAGTTTCCTGTTAAAACACAGCATCATTTAACTCATGTATCACTGAAAATTTACAGAATTCAGCCACTAACCAGATATTTTCCCCTTGGATGATTGCTATATCTTTACCTAATCCAGATACCTAATCCAATTATGCCAACAATTAAAATATTCTGAAATAAGTCCTTTTCAATGTGATATAGCGGTAATGGAAAGCTGGACCATTAAAGTAAATACAGTCTTCAAATTTTACAGCTCCAGATGTTTATGTTGACATTTTTGTATTTACTATTTTTTCACAAGAAAAGAAGTATATTGAAAGAAACAACTTTTGAGAGAAATACTTCATTTTCACAATCCTCACAATATTAACAGGTAGGGGTTTTGATAGTTGCTGCAGGCTATTTTACCTACTGTCAAATTCTTTAACATTAATGTATATTGTTTTATGTTATTTGGCATGTAAGGATAATGGCTCCAAATGCACTTCTACTTCTTAGTAAAAACATACACAATTCTCTTCTGTTTCAAAAAATGCTAGAAATAATTTTAATTCCTTTTATACTGGTTTTACTGAGTTTTTTTTATAATGTACTACTTTCATATCCTGATCTAATTTCTTACAGGAAGTCATTTGGTAGTTATCACCTCACCACCCCAAGAACCACTGACCAAACAAGAAACAATGCTCTCAATTTTGTTCTTTTAAAATTTCCTCAATTATTTCTCCAGTACATTTTAATGTGTATATTTGGTTAAAAGAGTCAGAGCAAGGTCATTTGAGCTATTCTGGTATATAATTCTGGTAAATAAAGGTATGTGTCATTAAAGACATTAAGAAATACAACACTGACTAGATTCTCCACCACTTCTAATAGTTGGTAAATTAAGGAGTATGTATGTGTAGTGCCCAAATGCAGAACTCTGCCTATAAAATCTAAAGAGGTGTTTGTATTTCTAAAGCTTATATACGGCCAGTCTCTGCTTGCTTTTGTGACCTCCATCAATTAATTCACACATACTCTTGCTTCCTAGTGTCTGACCTCACAGCAAAGGAAGAAATAACACAGGGTGAGTTTCCCCCAGAGACACACAAAATCCAATAATCCCGCTAACATTTGTTCCTGTATAAAAGGCCAAGCCTGCACTCTAGCCAGGTGGCTACCCACATTCCCTGCTGTACTTTCACAATGAGGCAAAGGATACATTTTGCCATTCACGGAATTTCAGGTAGCAGTTTTAAGAGATGTGGTCTCTAAATGGAGAACAAGCAATATATAGTTCCTCATTATGATAAGATATTCTTGTAAAATCAAATTACTCTCTATAAAACTGCACAAAAAAACTGTCTTTGGTAGTCTTTTAGTAACAGGAAGTGGGATGGAAATTTTTCTTTTGCCTACATCACAAAAACTAAGTTCAAGTACTCGCTTTCTAATAAAAACTTCTAACAGTTGGGGGGAAACAACCCCTTTAGGGTTTATTAAGATGGGACAGAATTAACCATGCCACCTCTAGGTACCTCCTTGTTATGGACTGAACGTGTTCTTCCAAAATTCATATGTTAAAGCCCTAATCCTGGAAGTTATGGTATTTGTGGGTATGGTCTTTGAGATGGTCTTTGAGATGTAATTAAGTTTATATGAGGTCTTGAGAGTGAAGTTTCCACTATGGGATTAGTGTCCTAACAAGAAGAGTAAGAGACCAGAGCCCTCTCATGCTCCTTGATTTGAGAATAGAGAAAGAAGACAGCTGTTTGCAAACCAGAAAGAGTGCCCTCGCCAGACACTGAATCTGCTAGCACCTTGATCTTGGACTTCACAGCCTCTAGAATTGTGAGAAAAAAAAGTTTGTTGTTTAAACCATAACTGCGGTATGGTATTTTGTGTCTATGGTATTTTGTGATAGCAGCCTGAAGTGACCAAGACACTGTTCAATATTCACATTCTTATCTGGAAATGGTTGTGAAGAGGTTGTACAAGGTGTATATTCCATAGAGGTTACTGTGTCCATGCCCATCTGTCTCCAAGCAAAGTGAAGGAAATCTAAAATAATAGCTTGTAGAGATTGAAGGTGCCTAAGAGATGCAAAGACTGGCAGTTCATTCACCTGTTAAACATGTCCCAAACACACTGATCTGCATAAGCAGAAGAGAAAAATGTGGGGCAGCCTCTAAAAATAATGAGGATATAGGCCACAGGGCAAAAGTCCCACCCCACACCACCCTCCACAAGGCAATTAATACAGTCCTGCGAAGAGTAATCTGAGTTTACTAATATATTTATATTGCTCACGATTTTCCAGAGAAACAGCATTAATGGAATGTTTGTATTTATAGAAAGAGATTTATTTTAAGCAGTTGGTTCATGTGATTTTGAGAGCTGGCAATTACAAAAACTGCAGTGTGGGTCAGCAGGCTGGACCTATGGAGGAACTGATGTTGCAGTTTGAGTTCAAAGGCCATCAAGCCAAAGACCAAGTACGACCTAGTGTTTCATTTCAAGTCCAAAGGCTGCCTACTGCAGAATTCCCTCTTGCTGAGAAAAGTTAATCTTTTGTTTTATTCAGGCCTTTAATTGATTGGATGAGAACCAACCACATTATGGAAGATAATCTACTTTACTCAAATTCCATTGATTTAAATATTGGTCTTACCCAACCAAACTCTCACAGAAACATCCAGAATAATGTTTGAACACTTATCTGGGAACCATGCCCCAGCCCAATTGACCTATAAAATTAACCATCACAATATCTTAGCATGATACTGAATCCTCATAGCTAACTTTTCTTCATTTAGATATCAGGTGAGGACGCAGTGGCATTGACTATCGTTACTACCTATGAATGTCTGAATTTTTTCAGTCAAGGGAAACTAGAAGCAGTTGTAGTTGAGCCACTTTGCTAGTTCATGAGAAGTTGTCCTACTATGTAAAATACCACTGCCGCAGGCACAGAAGGGTGGAATGCCAAGGGGGCCTGAGCCAGATTTCCCAAATCGGGGAACTATGCAGTGGGAGGACCACAACAGCTCCAGGAGAACTGGCACTTGTGCCCCAGGACATTGGCACACATACAACACAGGGGATATCCCTGGTGTGGGAACAGCTGTTTTAATCAACCAAGAAAGGAATCAATGATAGAACTTGCTCATGAAGAGGCATGTGTAACTTTTCCCCTTCCGTCAATGTGCCCCAGCACACTGCAGGACACAGAATTTAGGAGAGATGAGGAGAGACAGTGTCTCAAAGATGGCCATGTTGCTCTCTTTCCCCCATGAATGTGCAGGGATGAGGAACAATCATTTCAAATGGCAGAGGAGGAAAAAGCTTTGAGCTGAAGATGAAGTTGAAGTTTAAAAGCACATAGATTTAAAAACAGGAAGTTTGAAAATCTGCTCAACATTTTTTTTAGGAATAACAAAATGTGTGGCAGGATATGGCTGGAAGCAATCACTGAAGTTAAAAAAAAAAAACACAACATCATGTTTATAACTTACTCATTTGGACCAATTAATAAATTAATGCATGTATAAGAAGAGAGGCAATGCTATGTTAGCTATTGTGATAGCTGAAGCCTCCCACCCCAGCAGGCATTCTATTTCTGTTATCAGGGATACAGCAATCTGTTTCTATGGGGAATTTCTCTGTAACTCCAAGTGGTCCTGCTGAGACTATCGGTCATGGTGCCCCCTCACCTCAGCCACAGGCCTGAACACTTGGCCCAGGTTAGGGCAGTCATAGTTTCACTGGGTCATATATAGCAAATGGGCAACAGGGAGACACTGAACTGTGCTTGAGCTACTAGAATCCTATCCTGACATTTTATGAATTAATTTTGAGTGGTATATCAGGCATAGTCTAGTCAAAAGAATAAAGTCACACCAGTTATTGAATAGGAGTATTTTAATAAAAATATTTTTTAACTAAGTAACTAAAAGTATGAAAAGAGAGTTCTAAGGTATCATGGAGGTAACAACCATAGGAAGCAGCTATCACTCTTAGGGAACAAAGGCAAGAGGCCAGAATAATTAAAATTTAGAAACCTAGAGCATGAGTCCCAAGAATGCAAACATGGACTACAGATAGTCCCCAACTTGTGATGGTTTGAATTAGGATTTTTAAACTTCACTATGAATTTATGAGGGTATTAAGTGCATTTTTGGCTTACAACATTTTTGACTTACAATAGGTTTATCAGGACGCTACCCCGTCGTAAGTTGAGGAATGTCTGTACTGAAAATGAAGTGCTGCTACTTGGTACTGGTATCTCTGAGTTTGTAGGATCGGTCCTTGGGTGGCCAAGACTTCTAAGCAGAGGGCTCTGGCAGATGGCCTTCGTGTTCCCAGGAGGCGAGTGATGAGGGTGGACATGTAAGTGATGGGAAAACAGCCAACTGTATTCAGCTGCTGCTGTGGGGAAGTGTGTGGATGATGCCCACAGGAACAGGAAGCTGGCCAAGCACAGTGGTTCATGCCTGTAATCCTGGCACTTTGGGCGGCTGAGGCAGGAGGATCGCTTGAGGCCAGGAGTTGGAGTCCAGCCTGTGCAATAGTGAGATCCTGTCTCTATCCCCAAAAATACAAAAATAAAAACATAGGAGCAGGAAGCAGTCTGGAAATCCACAGGGAATAAAAAGAAATGAGCAAATCTTCCCTCTTCCTTTTCCAGCCCTGCTGTCTCCCTCTAGTGCCCACAGGGAGCTTAACAAGGAGGCAGCTAACAGCAAAAATATGGCTTGTAGAGTCTCAGCCCTAGAATCACAAAGCAGAATATTGAAGGGTGGATTGGAGTAGAGAGAAAAGAACTGTATAACTTATGTGGAGATGTAGCTCTTCCTTTTGGATAAGGAGGTAAGATGAATCTGAAACTTTATTAGGAAACTGTCTCTCAGCAAATCTCAATTAGCCAATGTCAAGAGAGGAGCAGGTTCATATTAGCCACTCAGTTCTAGAGGCTCTCCTTGACCAATAAGCTCCTATTTTTTTTAAATATACTCAAATAGATGTTCCCTGACTCCTTTGCTTTATAAATATATAGAGTGACTCAGGAGGATGTGACCCTCCTGCTGGAGCTTGTCGTATCCCCAGGTATGCTTGGCCTAAGGATAATTCTCTGTAGAATAATGAGAGCACAGGGGATTAGGTATGCTCCATTTGTAATTTTTTTCCCAAGAAATCCTATTTTATATTTATACATATGACATTAGCAAAGCATGTGCCTATTATCTCCACAGGATAGTTAAAATCTATACGTTCATATGCCAGGACATTGGCAGTTCACTCCTGGCCACGTTAAGGAAACTCATTTATAGTAGGAATCTGAGGAAAAAAAAAACCACTAAGGAGAGGTGTTAGCAACTGAAGGTTGTGGCCCCTAAAATTCATATGCTGAAACCCTAACCCCCAATGTGATGGCCTAGCAGGCAGGGCCTTTGTGAGGCAATTAGGTTTAGATGATGTCATGAGAATGGAGTCCCTGTGATGTTAGTGCCCTTATAAGAAAAGGAAGAGGCACCAGTGTTTCCTCTCTGACAAGAGGCAAGTATAAAAAAGAAATGACAGTGACCACAATCTATGACCTTGTATACAACGTGATCTTTACGGACTCCCCATATGATGTGAGGCAACATATACCTTTCTTTGCTAAACTATGTGGGATTTAAAGCCAAGGACATTTATTTTTTTTTAAGAGGTAGTTCCAAATAAAATAATGATGCCATTTGTGAAATGCTTTACTGAACAAATGATGATGAATCTCAGATACTCTTTCCCTAACCATATGGCTTGTTGGACAATAAATGAAGATCAAGGACACAATAATCCTTCATTTTAGATAACCATGCTCCATGTCACAACAGTCCAAAGGGGCAGAAGATTTAATTATTGGATTTGAAGGTAAACAATGAGTGACAAACGGCTTCCACTTCATCCAACAATTAAAACAGCCATTTTCATAGATATATTGCCATGGGAGAGGGCAAATTTTAATTAAATGAACTAAAGTTTATGTTCAGTGGTGGAACTGGCAAAACTTGGAGTCCATCCAATTCCTGAATTTCCACTGCATCAATCCTACTAAGGGAGCTAGAGCATTGTTATTTGCAAAGACAACAAAATATTGGTTGTGCAGAGCCAGGTAGCAAGACTTCAGAACTTCGAACTTACTTTCCAGCATTTCAGAGAATAGTCTAGCATACATGCCTCACCTAGTTGAAAGTGAAGGTTTCTCAGGAAGTAATATAAATCATGCACTGTCATTTAGTGCTCATATGGATCTTATAAGCAAGGAAGGGAAGCTCATGATATTGCTTAACTGCAAATGGTGCCCTAAAAGAACCAAGACATCACCTGGGATTCCCTTTTTCCCTTTAGGATAATGGCCTCTTCTAACTTTAGCCATATTCCCAGAAAAATAAGAAATCACCCAATAATCCACCTGTAACTATAGACAAGCATCTGCAAATTGCTAGGGAAATATATTAATATAAATTGTTACCAATACAGATTGTCACCAATTGTTTCCAATATCCTCACCCTCAACTAAGCCCTAAAAACCACATAGAAATTTAAAAATATTTCTATAATAATTTGCTTTCTTATTTTCCACAATTTACAATTTCAAACCTTCATGATCCCACATTTTGAATGTCCCCCATTGCTATAAATCTCAGCTTTTGTCTTTGTCTCATACTTGAGAGAAAATGTAAACCAAAAGATATGAACTGGTCAATCTTGCCAAAATCAAAACCATAAATTTAATTGCATCTATAACTATCTTCTCTTATTTCCACTTCCATTTTAATGATGAAATTATCTCTCTCCTAACGAAAGCTCTGTCTCCATAAGCACTGAAAGGCATGATTTTATACCACCTTTCTTATAAAATTAAACAGATGATAAACTCAGAACAACAGCAAAAGAAGAGAAAAAAAAAAAAACTTAAAAGCCACAACCTTCCTCAGTTGTGTTCCTGTCTCTCTATTCATTTATTCTGCAAACTTCTAAATAGAATTCACTAAACACACTATGTCATTTTGTCCAATTTCTAACCATTCATTTAATCAATTTTCCAATGTTTCAAATTGTTTTTCTTAGAAATAAAACTTTAAAGTCAAAATTGAAAGCCATTTGTATACTTTTCCAAATCTCATTTTCCTCCACTATTCTTAGAGGCATCCATTCTCCTTACATTTTTGTGAATTATTTCCTGTCCATAAGTTTTTATGGTTTAACCACACACCCATCAGACACACAAGCACATGATTTTTTACCTCATTAAATTTTCCACTTATTGTACATTTTTGTACATAGTTTATACATCTTGATTTAATCTCACAAGATTTTTTTTAATAGTTTTATCTATGTTGGGGAATCCCAAGACTCAGTTTGCATTGATTACATACATATCCTCAGCTAGTATTATGACTTTTAAGTACTATATATTAAATATATTCTTATAATTCATGAATTTACCTTTCCATTTCTGACACTTCCCCAAACTCCATATTCATACACCCAATTGCCTACTTAACATCTCCTTTTGAATGTGAAATAATCTTCTCAAACTTAAATTTAATTCCAAATTTTTAAATTTAATTTCTAAATTTCTTTCAAATCTACTCTCCCCACAGTATTTTCTATCTTTGTAAATGATAAATCCATTATTGCATTCATTCAGATCAAACATGAATCATGATGGTAGTTTTCCTTGAGCATTTTGTCATTTTTATTAACTATACTCATTTTCAGTAAGAGCTGTCTTCCATAGGAGTCTACCTAGTCTCATGACATAATCTTTCCTATGGTTTCTCCACTTCTATTAGTGTCAACTGCAAATCTTTTAGCAATTGTCTTAGTCTGTTTGTGTCGCTATAAAGGAATATCTGATGCTGGGTGATTCATAGAAAAGATGTTTATTTGGCTCACATTTTACAGGCTATACAAGAAGCATGCTGCCACTATCTACTTCTGGTGAGGGTCTCAGGAAGCTTTCACTCATAGCAGAAGGTGTAGTGGAATTGGCATCACATGGCAAAAGGTAAGGATCAAGAGAGAGAGGGGAGGATATGCCAAACTCTTTAATAATCAGTTCTCAAGAGAACAAATAGAGTAAGAACTTATTCATTACCTTGAGGTTGGCACCAAGACTTTCATGAGAGATCCATCCCCATCCCATGTACCTCCCACTAGACCCCACTGCCAGCTTTGGGGATTAAATTTCAACACAAGAATGTGGAAGGCACAAACATCCAAACTGGATCAACAACAAAGTCATCTTTTTGAAAGGTGTCTGATCATGCCAAATTTGTTTCCCACTATATCTGGCCTCTGCCTCTCTAGTCTATCTTGTGACATTCTCTACACTTCAGCCACAATGGCTTTTTCCCCAATCATTTTCCAGACACAGAGACTTGACACAGATTTCCAGAGCAATGTCACTGTTCCTGCTTCTACTTGTGCTTGATTCCCTAGCGCATGTACCTTCATCCATCAGCTTAAATACTACTTTCAAAAAAAGGTTGTAATTGCTCTGTTATTCTCAGTCCGGATCCATGTCATGCTTTCTCATAATGCCCAGTAATTTTTCCTCATATAATTTAAATGTTTTGGTACTTGTTATACATATAGTCACGAGTACATAAATTTTGATTCATCCGTTTTTGGCTCATGACACTTGTTTGGCCCACTCATGACTCTTTCTGGGATATATATATATAAATACTTATTTATAATGCAAAAATCACCCATGAATCCACCACCAATAACACCTAAGAATTTATTTTACTAAATTCTTTAATACTGCTTTAAATCTACTGATGAGCTCCTGACCCATATTTTTTCTTTACTTTGCTGTCTGTAGATAATTATTATTGTAATTCATGTTCATCATTTCTATTTCTTAAAATTCCTACATTTACTTTTAGTTTTGTTTATTTTTTATTTCACTCAATCTATTGTTTTATTTCACTCAATCTACTGTTAGGATATCTACTATAGTTTGTGACTATATTTCATTCATTTTAAATTCTGGATAATATTTTATTATGTCAGCATACTACAATTTACTTGTGCATTATTTTTTAGATAAGTATTTAGGTTGTTTCCAGATTTTTGTTATTGCAAACAATGATACAGTGAAGATGCATACAAAGATCTTCTGGACATATGTGGTAGGCACAATTTTGGCTTCTGTGTCATTTGCTCCTTGGTGATACTTTTATGAATATGTTACATGGCAAAAGGGCTTTGTAGATGTAATTTAAGATTATTAATAAAGTCATCTTAAATTAAAAAGATTGTGCTCTATTATGTGGGTGAGCCTAATATAATCACAAGCACCCTTAGAAATAGAGATCTTTCTCATTCTGGAAGAAAAGGAAGTCAGATTTGAAGCATAAGAAGAATTCAGTTTGTTTTAGGCTTAAAGATGAAGTGACTAATGGAGGTGGAGCAAGTTGTATGGGGGAAGGGCACACTTGTAGCCCTGGCTTGGGCGAGGCAAGGGCATTACATCTTAACCAAAATGTTTGTTCCCCCATAATATAATATTCTGAAATTTAAAAAAAAAGATGAAGTGGAAAGAAAATTGGGACTTCAGTCATACAACCCCAAGTAACTGAATTCTGATCTGAATGACCTTGGAAGTGAAATCTTAACCAGAGCCTCTAGATAAGGGCTTAGAACAGCTGATAATTTGATTTTGGTCTTGGAGGACCTGAGCAGAGGACCCGGCAAAGCCACATTGTACCTCTGATCCACAAACCTGTGAGACAACAGGTGGGTGTTTTAAGCTACTAAATGTGTGGTAATATATTAAAGAAGCAATAGAAAACTAATACCAAAAAAGAAAAAGAGAAAAAGAAAACTAATACAACATGTCTAAGTGTTTCTCTTTGAGTATAATGGCTCTATGGGTCCAGAGGATGTATCTGTGATGTTCACTAATGAATTTTCAGTTTCTAACAGTGCGTAGTCCAGTTTGAACATTTAATACCATGTTTCCCTGAAAATAAGATAGGGTCTTATATTTATTTTTCCTAAAGAAGACACCCTAGGGCTTATTTTCAGGGGATATGTTATATTTTTAAGTACGGTACAACAATCTATATTTATTCAAATATAGTTAAGTCGTCTTCTTCTGGAACATCATCATAACTCTCCAAACCCCGAATTCCATCCTGGATTTCTTGCAACTCTATTTCCTTTAGAACCATTGGTCTCAATGGTTGAGCAATAGCGCTCTCATGGAGCAGATGAGAAGGGCTGCTCCTCTTCCTTACTGCTCCGTGTCAAAATGCATGGGTAACGCAGATATGCTGCGTAGCCACGCCCATCACTAGGTCTTATTTTCGGGGTAGGGCTTATATTACACAAATGCTTAGAAATCCTGCTAGGGCTTATTTTATGGGTAGGTCTTATTTTATGGCTTATTTTGGGGAAACACAGTACCCATTGTTGGACTAAATAAATATACACAACACTGAAGTCTATAAATGTTTAAAACTAAAGAGGAGAATTTGGTACGAAATAGGATGATACATCAGATAAAAATAAAATAATGAAAAAAACAATTGCATTATATTAAATAGTAGCATAAGAAACCAATAGCTAATATCTGTGAAAATATAACATTCGCAACATAAATTATAAGGTAAGAATTATCTGCAGTGCCCACTGTATATTTAATAACTTGATTTCAAAAACTGGTTTCTTAATATTCAAACATTTTCAGAAGGAAATGATATTACAAGGAGCTAGTCAATTTCCAAAATCACCTAAAAGCAGCAAATTAATTCATTGCATAATTGGCTATTTCCATAAATGATACAAGATGAAGAATAATCAAGTCAAAATAATAGTAGAAAGCACAAAACAGCAAATGGTAAGATATGATTAGAAAATAAAACAGAAAAAATTAGGGACAACATTTGATACAATTGTAAACGATAGTAGTTTCACATGACAAATTACTAAAATAAAACAATACTTTGCCACAGTATGTTGTATAGTTCAAATGAAGTTTACAAAAGACTAGAGGCAAGAGCACCAATAAGGCCTTTGCATTTCATTCAACTGTAGGTGAAATGAGTAAATTTGAATTTTGACAGTTCGGATAGAGACATCTCAAAGATCATTTGTCTAGTGCTTAATGATGAATTGGATAAAAGAATGAAAGAGGGGAAATGCTAAGGTTTTTATGAATATTCATTAGACAGTGTGGGTGTGTTGAAGACTTAGAAAATTCTTGATCCTAAGCTTATAATTTAAAGAAGAAAAAAGACCAGGTCATTTCCTATTCTGTTCCATACAAAGTAGTCTCTACAGCTTGATTTTGTGCAAGAATAGTTTCACTGATTGTCTAAACATATCTTTAAAATGTTCCCATTATCTCCTCATTTTATAGTCTGTAGAATTTTCATCTATTCTACATCATTCCAGATCAGACTCAAAATTTTTTGTATTTAGTATAATTTTCTATGCTAATATATTAATACAATTATTCTGACACATTGATCATACACCATTCTTTCTGCCTTCATTTGGTTGGGCAGCCCATATCCCAATTTGGTGGTGGATGAGTAGTTTCTGTTGACAAGACCATCCAGAATTTCACACTGGCTACTTTATTTGGTTAAGCTAACTCTACATTATTAGCTAAGCTATAATTAATCTGTCTTAAGTGCTTAATTTTTTGTTTCAGCATGATTTGTAGTACTACAAAAATACTTATTTTTTCTCTTTCTCTGCTTTATATTTTCCATTTTCCATAAAATGTTTTATTTTTTTAACCAGTTTTCATCCACCATTAATACAATGCAATATCAATAGACCATAACATTGCATGTTTATAGTTGAGAAGTGAAAACTTCATATTTTTCCATATGTAGATCACAATTTAGAAATAATCTGAAATTCTTCTATTTCTGAATTTATACTATATTACTTAATCACTCATTTTCTTAAAGAATTTTGATACTTTAACACACTATGGTATTTTCATAAACTATGGGTTTCAAATATATACAAAGAAAATTACAGTAGAAATTATGCATGTTTTTAATATGTTTATTGAATTTTTTAGGTAGAAGGGTTATTTGTTCAAAAAATAATTCTCACAATTACTTTAAAAGCAATCAGATTGGTATATTTATTTATTATTAATTATTTATAAATTGTCTCAAACTTAAAAATATAAGATAAAGCTTTTCATTGTTAACAAATAACAAGAAAGTAATATATAAATTATGTATGGAAAAATAATAATATTTAACTATAATGCTAGGTAGTAAGCTCCTGAGGCAGAGAGAACTAAATTATCTGTACTATATAATTTATAAAGGTGCCTCTATTATAACTGTAATACTTAACACTAAGCCTGTGATTTATACATATTTATTGAATGAATATATTGGTGAATGTATTAATGAACCCAACTAATAGAAAATAGTGATTACCTAAGTTCAGTACGCACTTAGTTGTAAAAAATTAAAGTTCAATGATAAATTACTACAATAAGCAGGTGTTCATAATCTTTAGAATAGGGTATATAAGCAAGTATTGGTTTTTTAGGCCATAAATACATCTTTTCTGCTGGAGAAAAGTTTGGTGGACCATCCTATTAAAGCACCATGTTCAATCAGTTTAATGCTATTAGAATTGAAAGGATACAAAGCAATGGATTGGAAACATTACTCTATCTGGCTTTTTTTGTTTTTGTTGTTTTTTTTTTGCCTCACCTGCAGTGGTTCAATAAAACCTAAAAGAAGTTATTTTGAAAGAGTAGATTAAACAAATGATGTAATACATTGCTAATCCTAGTAATTGGGACTATACATTTTTTTTAAAAAGTTGCTGCTATAGACAAATGTTTGAATTGTTGAAATCCAAAAAGGATTTACAATAGCATCCTTAAAAGAGTAGTAGAGCAATTGCTCTTAGATGTTACTTGACTTCAATAAGTCTTTTAAAATGGTATTAACCTAAAAAAAAATCCTTAAACCTTACTAGAAAGAACATGCTTGAAAATCAATTAGAGATGGATTTTACAAATAAAGTAAAAGGTAATAGAGTAAAACTAAAAATTATCCTAGGTAGATTCTCATGATTTTGAGATTGGCACAGATGTCTTAAACAGGACACACACACACACACACACACATCATTTATTATAAAGGAAAAGATTGACAGTCTAGATTGTATCAGCCTTGAAAACTTCTATTTATTAAAATATACTTTTAAGAGATTCAAAAGGCAAGCTAAAAAAGAGACTCTAACTGTCATACATATATCTATTAAATGACACCTAGTCAATAAATCTTACAAATTAATGAAAAAACAATAAACTTCCTTAAATGAATGAATGAAAAAATTGAGTAAGCTTTTCATGAAAATGGAAATCCAAATGGCTAATAACCATATAAAATAGTACCTACCCAAAGTAATAAATCATCAGGGATGCAAATTAAAACCCATTTGAGAAACTGCTACATAGCCACCAGAATTAATAGAACTTAACAAAACTCACAATACCAATTTGGGGCACATAAATTGATCAATAATACTCTCATTCACTTCTGGTTGTGATGGAAATTAGTAAATTCAGTGTGTTAAACTGTTGGTAGTATCTTCTTTTACCAAACATATGTATACCCCATGACTAAGCAATTCCACTCCTGTGTATGGACCTCACAGAAATGAGTAGATATGTGTAGCATAGACATGTACAAGAATGTTCATTAAGCATAATTCACAATCTCTGAAAACTAGAAGTGATCCCTATCAATAGTAGAACAGGAGATAGATGCATTATATAACATATTCATATAATAAACTATCGAATATTATATAGCAATGAAATAGAAAAGACTACTGTTTACAAACAGCAACAATATAATTCGATCTCATGGACTCATGCTGAGCAAAAGAACCTCAAACACAAAATAGTACATCCTACATGATTGCATGATAAAAAGTCAAAATCAATTGAAAGTAATCTAGGTGATAGGAGTTAGAATAATAACTACCTTTTGGGGGCATAAAAATGACTGTCAAACAAACACACGAGAGTTGTTTATGGTACATGTTATATTCTATCACATGATCTTGGCACTGGTTACCTGGTGTGTTAGCTTTATTAAAAAATTTATCACTGCATAAACTTAATATAAAATTGGTAGATATATTTTGCACTTCCATAAAAAGTTTATGCAAAAATTAAATAAAATGATACAAAAATATCATGTACAACTATGTACAATTATTTCTTTTTAATGGATTAAACAAACCACTTCATAGATGGTTGATGCAACATTTAAACTTACTAATTAGTGTCCAAATATCTGGTCATAGTAATCAAGATTGTTACTATATTTTGTAGAAGTTACAGTTTATCAATCAGACAATTTATAAATTTTACCTTCTTATTTTTATCTTTTTGGTTATAATAGTATAAGATTTATGCTTCAAATTGGTCAATTCCATTTCAATTTTTAAATAAACAAAGCAAATGTTAATGGAGATCCAACTAGTGTAGTCTTAATTCAGATATTTTTGTTATGAGTTGATTTGGATTTCAATATAAAGAAAAATTCTATTAACTACCAATCTATTCATTTGTACTTATAAATATGTATTTCAAATTCATATGCCTCTTCATACCCGGTAATAATGATAATAACAAACATAATAAAATACTTTTATTGAATATTTCTTAGGGCCATTCACCATCAGGTAAACATTGTATCTAACTACCACATTTAAAAATAACAACACTTTATGAGGCAATGTATTTTGCCTTATTTATTAAAAGGAAACTGAGTTGTAAAGAACTATGTTGAACCTGATACATATGCCAGGTGCTAGTACTTGAGTTCAAACCAAGCTTTCTGTCCCTAAAACAGCTCCCATGCCTAACCATTTAGCTTAATGCTAAGGAACAAATCCTTAGAGGTTTCAGCCCTACTTAATTCCAGAGATGGTAACAGTTAAAGATCAATTGTAGCATCTTGATGCTGTCTTTACATAGCTTTCTCCTTATTTACTTAAGTGGTCTCAATTTGTTTCTTATGCATTTAAGTGCTCAATTATGTTAATGTTGTTCCCTAGGGATTTGCTCTTCCCTCTCTCTGCTTTTTGTTTACATGATCCCACAGGCTTCCCTTATTGAAGGATAGGCTAAACTTTCTCCTTGATGAATTTGTCATACCAAGCTTTCTTGGGCTGTATTCTCTAATATTGCTTTTTATTGTAGCAGAGATTCAGATACAAGTACTCTATGATTTTTGAAATTTTAATGGATTTTTTCTACAGAATGCTTATTAATTGATGCACCTGCCTGCAGAGAGGTAGTGAGTGTTTTTGACATATACTGATGGTTTCATTTTATTTCTACAGATGTTGCTATAAAGCTCAACCTAGTTATATCTTTCAAGCAACATATATCATCAGTATTTAGAAAACTGTATTACCATTCAAGAAGTATTTAGTTTCTAGGGTTTCAGAATGAGAAGATTTATGCATTGTGTGTTACCTATAGTTTAGGCTGATAATGTTTGACTGGATTATAAAACAGATTTCAAATGCTGAAGGCATTACACACTGAAGAGTAAGTGTCAGCCTCAGGTGTTTTGATTGCTTGCTTGTTTACATATCAAATATGTGCCATACACTCGGTGAATGTACCACTCGTTCTTTATCTTTTATATGAATGTTCTGAGACTAGCAATAGCCAACCTATATAGAGGAGAGAGCAAAGAAGTATGGTTTTTGTTTTTGTTTTAATTCTGCAATTAAAGCAGTGGACATAGAATTCCAACAGTTGCAAATGTAAAATGATGACAGGTTTTGTTATATTTCAAACATATTATCTCATCCCCACTGCTATCCTACTTTATTTTTTATTTATTTTTATTTTTTACTTTTTGAGACAGAGTCTTACTCTGTTGACTGGACTAGAGTGCTGTGGCGTCAGCCCAGCTCACAGCAACCTCAACTCCTGGCCTCAAGGGATCCTCCTGCCTCAGCCTCCCAAGTAGCTGGGACTACAGGCATGCACCACCATGCCTGGATAATTTTTTCTATATATTTTTAGTTGGCTAATTAATTTCTTTCTATTTTTAGTAGAGACAGGGTCTCGCTCTTGCTCAGGCTAGTTTCGAACTCCTGACCTTGAGTGATACTCCGGCCTTGGCCTCCCAGAGTGCCAGGATTACAGGCATGAGCCACCACGCCTGGCCATCCTACTTTAACTGTCAAAAATGTTTGTGTGTCTTTTTATAACTGGAAACATTTAGATTCTTATTGTTAAAACTATTTTATGTGTGAATTTTAAATAAAGTAAAAATTTAAAAACTACTCTGTAAGCCTTCTTACTTGTATGTCTCTCATTTTTCCTCTGCCTCCATCCCTAGAATATAACATCCTCAAAAGTAGAAACTATACATTTTTGTATTTCTCCACAATTTTTAGTCTAATTTACAATTCAGTTGTGTGGTAGATAACACATAATATAATATTAATTAACACGGCAGGTGCATAATATGCCCTTGTGTGATGCCGCCTATAGTGAACATAGTGGCAGCATTATCTTTAGCTGCAGCTACTTTCTTTCTCCAGGCCTTCAAGCACTTTGATTTCTAATTTGCCTAAATTATTAGAGTGTCACATTCTTCAAGCAATGAACTCGCAGAACAACCTATACTGCAGAGTGAGGATCCCAACAGCTAGGTGAATCTCAGTTATGGGGAATACAGGGTAAATTAGCAACAGAGTATAGGCAGTAAAGCACATGGTTTGGATTAAAGTTGTCTCTTGCATGTGAACAGGTTTTAGCCTCTGGTTGAGAGGTGGAGTAAAGGTGGGCGAGAGTTGTGAAGAAGGAAAGCATAAAGAGCAAAAGAATATTGTTCCAGTTATTAAACAACAACAACAAGAATGAGTAACAGGCCGGGCGCTGTGGCTCACGCCTGTAATCCTAGCTCTTGGGAGGCCGAGGCGGGCGGATTGCTCGAGGTCAGGAGTTCAAAACCAGCCTGAGCAAGAGCGAGACCCTGTCTCTACTATAAATAGAAATTAATTGGCCAACTGATATATATATAAAAAATTAGCCGGGCATGGTGGCACATGCCTGTAGTCCCAGCTACTCGGGAGGCTGAGGCAGAAGGATCACTCGAGCCCAGGAGTTTGAGGTTGCTGTGAGCTAGGCTGACGCCACGGCACTCACTCTAGCCTGGGCAACAAAGTGAGACTCTGTCTCAAAAAAAAAAAAAAAAAAAAAAAAGAAAAAAAAATGAGTAACAGACAATGCATAAGCAAGGGAACCATGTTTGGAAAAGCAGGGCCTAAAAGGATAAAAAAAAATTGTTGGCTGGGAAAATCAGAAGCTTGGTTTTCAGGATGGGATATGAGTTGAGAGTCAAATCACAATAAGGCTATTCTGATATTATTCCCTAAGTGTTGGCTATAGCTTCTCAAATGTCTGCCAAATAATAATCAGGGGTGACACAATAATGGGGCAGGACTGAGCCTACATGCTAAAGCCAAGTGATTTCTGATTTTAGGAAATAGATTTAGAGACTGGAAAAATATACATGCCTGAAAGATGGGGAAAAGAACTATTTGTGTTCTCAAGGGCATTTGATTTTTCAAAGTTATATCAATTTTGGAAGAAAGACTTTGGGCTTAGAGAAAAAGTTTAGGAATTATCCATTGATTTATTTTATCATTGATATCAGCCTCATTATTTGGCGAGATGAAAGTATGCTGTATTGTTTCTTGTCCATGGACATATTTATCTGAAACTGATTTTAAAGATCAGGATGAGTTCAAGTCAATGCTTTATGACCAACATCTTTAATGTCTTGTCACCATTTTTTCCTTTCTTTCTGAAATCCAATGATGCATTTTATTTCACATATCCATCATCACACAGAAATTTCCCAAAGAATGATGGTAATCTCAAACTTAAATAATGTAGCATTGTAAATTTTGTGATAATACCTGAGCGCTGATTCTTTACATTCTAAGGATTTTGCTTTGAAGCTATATTTATGGGACATTCTCTACATAACTTGGCTTTTACCGCTTTCAACTTTTTGACCTGGCGTTTAAGCACACTTTCTTAACACTTTCTTAATCTAACAAATACTAAAATATTTGAGATGCTAATTTTATAAATGCTTCAAGCTTCCTGTGTAGAGGACTGGTGCAACTGATTAATAACTTTTATTAATTTATAACATTTAATTATATCAATAATTATAATCTAATTCTTGTTTTATTATTTCTATTCATTATGTAATCATGGACAATAATTTAACAGGTGTAATGTTTCATATTTCTGTTACAGGTTTAATTAACTGACAGATCTGTACCTCCCAATTTCACTAAATTAAACAAACAAGAATGTGACCTTATTCAGCAGTGTCAAAACTATAGGTGTTGATAAACAACACTCTTAAATTCATTGTCACATTCAATTAGTTTCTAAATTACACCAAATTGTTAGAAAAAGAATAGTAATTTAATAAATGATTTTATCCTAATTAACAAAAATATATTCTGAATTACATTTACTGAACAAATATTCTTCTGCTCTCTATATCAGCAATTTATAATTGAGTTCATCAGCAGAAATTTGATATGTGCCACAAATGTGAATCTTATTAAAAAAACTGAATATTACAAGAGAAAAATCTACATCAAATTCTATGTGGGCATGTAACAAATTTAAATAATTTTTTATTTTGAATAAATATTAAATGTATATCCATCAAAACAGTGTCTTTTATTGAAGGAATTCAATTAATTGGAATTGCCCCAAAAGTATTTTAATCAACCTCTGGTACACATTATTACTATGTGAGAAAGATATGTTTAAAGTAACTAGGAACGAAGTTTAATATGATGTAGTGTAGTGCACTAGTGTAGTCAAATAAGGGTAAACAAAAACATGCATGTATTGCTGGGAAGAAGCCTCTTTAAATGTTTCCATAATGTAAGAGGCTCTAACACTTAAGAAGAAAGTTGCATTTTTAAAGTAACTTGCTTTTGTCTTTTATGTACCATATTCAAATGATCTCTTGTCTTATATACATGATCACAGATAGTTTGTCAATTGATACGACTGACTGCATTCTAGTTACCAACTGTGGGCAATTAACTTTTTCAATTGATTTGAGTTGTTTATTAAAAGCCATGCTGACTGATAACTGCAGTTTTGTAAGCTAGTTCTGACAGCAATTATAAATAAACTACTCCATTACATAATTGTAGGTTAATTAGACCATTAAAAAATTTTGACTGATTGAATTGACTTATTGTCTGATTGGTCTGAATGAAATTCAAGAATATATATTTATAATAATACAGGTTGCAGTAACTAGTTCCAGTGAAATAGTAGTGTAACTATCAAATAGTTTATAGTGCATACAGATATTTTTGAGTTGGTATTTATAAATGAATTCTGCAAACAAAGTACCCCTAAACCACATAGTTCTGCTTTTTAAAAGCTAGAATTTACATAGTATAATTTGGTTTTCACAAGCCATATCTGTGAGCATGAAGCAGAGATGTTAGTATTTGGGAAAGATACTAGAAGATGCAGTCACAATCATGGGTTGCCTAAGGCAGTCATCTGTTTCACCTAACTGGTACGGGTCACTTTATCCTCTAGAAAATTCTCAAGTTTAGGAGTTTTCAGAAACACACTAAAGAAAGAGGATCTTAAATGGAGAAGCAATCAGTATTTGAGCCTGTCGTTCTCAAACTTTAATAAGCATGAGAATCGTGTGAAGAGTTTTAAATAGACATTTCTTAATGCCACCTCCAAAAGTTTCTTTTTCAGTAGCTCTGGGATAAGGCTCAATAATTTGAATTAGTAACAGTTGCCCAGGTGATGTTATGCTGCTATGGAGAGACCACACTTTTGAGAACCACTGGCTTACACAAATCAAGCTTCATTCTATTTCAAATTTCAGAGTTGTAAGGAAAATTCATCTTTATAGGCAATTGTTTTCTTAGGCCAAACTAAAATAATTGCCGGCGTGTTTTCCGCCTGCCTTCTTGGGAGGTATGAGTCAGCACACTTATGTAATCAAGGTGTTATCTCCTATGTGGACCCAAGTGATCACGCTTTCCCATGGCATGTTGCCACTATGGTTCTGAGCCATATATAAACTCTTGCCATGTTCTTGGCTGTGCTCTCTACGCCACTGCATCCTCCCAACAATAAAGAACATATCTCATTTGCCTGCTGCCACCTACTTCTTCTTTTAACTCCTGAAAGCCTACTCTGGGGCATTCACTAGCCATAAAGCCCACTTCCCACAAGAGTATAAAAGGAAAAAAAATTAAAGAAAATAATGAATAACTATGAACAAATAAAGGCATGTGTGAGAAAACTATTGGACTGGATATACCCAGATAAGTGTAATACTGACTTAATTTCTCTTTATCTTTAATTTTGATGATTTTCCAGGGATGATCTACCTATTTTCAAATGATGATGGGTAGTAACATACAATGCTGCTAATTGCCCTTATAAAAGCCTTCTCTTTGGATATCCAGGGTCTTTTGACTTTCTTTATGAAACTTAAGATTGTGTTTTCTATGTTGGTGAAGAGTGTCATTATTAGTTTGATACAGATTGCATTAAATCTGTAGATAACTTTGGATAATCTTGATATTTTAACAGTATTAATTCTTCAAATCCATAAACATGAGATATCTTTCCATTTATTTGTGTCCCCTTCAATTTCTATTATCAATGTTTTATAGTTTTCATTGTAGAGATCTTTCAACTCCTTGGTTAAGTTTATTCCTAGATATTTTGTTTTATTTTTTATAACTATTTTTAATGGAATTGATTTCTTGACTCTATTTCAGATAGTTTGCTATCAGCATACAGAAATATATTGATTTTTATATAATGATTTTGTATCCTAGAACTATACTGAATTTTTTTTACTAGTTCTAACAGTTTTTTTGGTAAATGAATTAGAATTTTCTCTCTATATAATCATATCATCTGCAAATACAGACAATGTTGAGCAAAAGAAACAAAGCTTGAAGTATCACACTACCAGATTTGAAAATGTACTACAAAGCTATAGTAAACAAAACAGCATGGTACAGGCATAAAACAAACATATAGACCAATGGAACAGAATAGAGAACCTAGAAATGAATCTATGCATTTCCAGTCTACTGAGTTTCAACAAAGATGCCAAACATACACATTAGGGAAAGAATAGTATCTTCAATAAATGGTGTTCCGGAAACTGAATCTCCATATTCAGAAGAATGAAACTATACCCCTATCTCTCACCATATACAAAGATCAACTGTCAATGGATTAAAAATTTAAATGCAAAATCCAAGACTTTAAGACTGTTGAAGAAAACATAATGGAAATGCTTGATGACATTAGACGGGTAAGGATCTTTTGAATAAGACCTCGCAATCAACAGAAGCTTTTAAATTTCATCAGGTCCCATTTATTTATTTTTGTTGTTGCTGTGATTGCCTTTGGGGTCTTCTTCATAAATTCTTTCCCTAGGCTAATGTCTATAAGAGTTTTTCCAACATGTTATTCTATAATTCTTATAGTTTCATGCCTTAGGTTTAAATCTGTTATCCATCGTGAATTGATTTTTGTGAGAGGTGAAAGGTGTGGATCCTGTTTCAGTCTTCTATGTGTGTGGCTATCCAATTTTCCCAGCACCATTTATTGAATAAGGATTCTTTTCCCCAGTGTATGTTTTTGTCTGCTTTGTCAAAGATTAGATGGGTATTTGAGGGTAGTTTTATTTCTGGGTTGTCAGTTCTGTTCCATTGGTCTATGTCTCTGTTCTTATACCAGTTTCATGCTATTTTAGTTACTATAGCCTTGTAGTACAGCTTTAAGTATGGTAAATTGATGCCTCCCAATTTGTTCTTTTTGCTTAAGATTTCTTTTGCTATATGGGGTCTTCTATGGTTCCATATGAAGTATAGAATTATTTTTTCTAGATCTGGAAACTATCATGAGAGCAGACAATCTACAGAATGAGAGAAAATATTCACATTGCTACACATTGATAAAGGGTTGATAACTAGAATCGACATAGAATTCAGGAAAGTCAGCAAGAAAAAAATCAAACAACCTTATTAAAAAGTGGGCAAAAGAAATGAACAGAAACTTTTCAAAAGAAGACAGACTTATGGCCAGCAAACATGAAAAAATGCTCAACATCTCTAATCATCAGAGAAATGCAAATCAAAAACACAATGACATATCACCTCTTCCCAGTTAGAAAGGCTATAATTAAAAAAAAAATGCTTGTGAGGATGTGGACAAAAGGGAACTCTTGAGCAGTGTTGACGGGAATATAAAGTAGTACAGCCATTATGGAAAACAGTATGGAGTTTCCTTTAACAAAGTAAAAAATTGAACTACCATATAATCCAGCAATCTCATTACTGGGTATATATTAAAAGGAAATAATATCAGTATGTCCAAGAGACATCTGCATACACATGTTTATTGCATCGCTATTCACAATAGCTAAGATGTGGTACATATATGCAATGGAATACTGTTCAGCCATAAAAGAGAATTAAATCCTGTCATTTGTGACCACATGATTGAACCCGGAAGACATTGTGTTAAGTGAAATAAGCCAGGCACAGAAAGACAAACAGTGCATGATATCATCACTCATATGTGGAATCTATGTGGAATCTATAAAAGTTGATTTCATAGTAGTAGGGAGTAGAATAGTGGTTACGAGAGTCTAGGGATGGTAAGGAGGAGGGGCCAGGAGAAGTTGATCAATGAATAAAAAGTTACAGTTAGATAGGAAGAATAAATTTTGGTGTTCCCAGTAGTATGACCATAGCAAATCATAATGTAGTATATATTTCAAAATAACTGGAAGAGATTTTGAATGTCATCACCACAAAGAAAAGATGCTGAAATAAAATAAAAATAAAGTGTATCACTTATAAGCAATAAAAAAGAAAGAAAAGATAAACATTTAAAGTGAATTATATAGTAATTATCCCAATTTGATCATTATACAATGTACACCTGCACTAAAGTATCACATTGTACTCCATAAATATGTACAATTATTGTGTCCATTACAAATAAAAAATTATATTATAAAATAAAAATAGATTTAAAAAAGCCATTGTCTATTTTGAACTGATATTTTTGAAAGACAAATGTCTACCAAATAGGCTACATAGGTGAAAACTTTTTAATAAAAATTGATTTTAACTTTCTTAAGTGGAATAATTTTAATCCAATAAAAAATATGCAACTTGAAGCATGACCATATGGGATTAAACTTTCTCAAAATATCTATTTAGAATCAGCAGGATTTTTAACTGCATAACTAATTATTTTATTGATTTGATAGAGGTTCCTACCAGCTGTGTACCTTGGTCCCCATGTGGACCTCTCAACAATCACAGTGAGCTACTGAACACCTGTCAGGAAGGAAAAAGTATAATGAATTGTAGAAAATAACATGAATTATAAAATGTTCTACAGTCTAAAACCTCAATGTTGCATAATATGTTTTAAGTTTATTCTCTAGCTCATTTTCCTCATCTCTCTCTTAATATCCTACCCCCTCCTTTCTCAGAAAAGGAAGACTAAAAGACATGGCAATCCCCAAACTCCACCAGCTAGTTGCACTAGACATTTCTTCAAATTTCTTCCTTTTAAATTTCCTTGCTTTCTATGTTATTATCCTATTCTCGTCTTTGCCTTTCTTAGTGACCAACAACTGGCTCTGGTAGGTGTAGTGGTTTTAGTTTCATGATTAGGGCAGTCAATCAACAGAGGAAATTAAAACTGCACTTTGACATATATCTGTATATATCAGACATTAATGCATTTTGAAAGGGGCAGCTGAATTTCAAGATGGTGAGAATGGTGTGGAAAATTATATGTGCATATACAGGTTGCATATCCCTTATCTGAAATGCTTGAAACCAAAAATGTTTTGATTTTGAATTTTTTCATATTTTGGGATATTTTCATTTACATAATAAGATATTTTAAGAATGAGACCCAAGACTAACATGAAATTCACTTTTGTACCATACACTGCTTATACACATAGCCTGAATTTAATTTTATAAACATTTTTAATAATTTTGTATACAAAACAATGTTTTGACTGCCCTTTGACTATGACCTGTCGTAAGAGGTCAGGTGTGAAATATTTTAATTGTGGTGTCATGTTAGCTTTCAAGAAGTTTCAGATTTTGGAGTCCTTCAGATTTTGGAGCACTTCAGATTTTGGATTTTCAAATTAGGGATGATCAACCTGTATAGGCATACGTCACAGATATTCTGGGCTTGGTTACAGACAATCACAATAAAGTGAGTCACACAATTTTTTTTTTTGCTTCCCAGTGCGAATAAAAGTTATGTTTATACTGCACTGTAGCCTATTAAGCATATGATAGTATTACGTGTAAACAACAATGTACACACCTTAATTAAAAATACTTTAATGCCAAAAAGTAGTAGTAGAAATGTTCATTCCTGTTCAGAAATATTTATATAATGTCATTTGACAAGGACACTTTTTGATCCATGCAGGACTGGAAAAAAAGAAGGCTTTTAAGATTATGTTATCAGTACTGAGTTTTGCAGTGATAAACTCACAGGTAAATGTCCTTTTGATATGTTGATTGGGCCAGGGATAAAGACTTACATAGGCTTCCGTATTTTTAACCCTAATATATTCTTAAACTTTATGTCAGTTTCCCACCATATAGCTTAGTAAAAGAGCCAAAACAGGTAAGTAGACAAATAATGCTGCAAAACAAACTATAGTATTTCTTTAAAAAGCAAAGATGCTAAAAAAAGTTCTGGAGTATTTAGATGGGAATATTATATTTGATAGGTGGAATCAGCATTATTAAGGAGTGTTTTAAAGGGGTACTTCTAAGTAATTTGGTTTTAAGTATCATTTTTGATTAGTTCAATCAATTAAGAATTGAGAGTCAGTATACTTTAGTGGAAAGAGCAAAGACTTCAGAGTTTTGAGGAAACATTGAGTATTGAAACCCCAGATATTCTGGTTTTCTCTTATTTCTAGCAAGTCTTCACCTCTCCAAGCCTAAATTTACTTTATATAAAATGAGGAAAATAATATCTAATGCCCAGAGATGTTTGTACGATTAGATTAGAATATCTAAAGCAAATAGCATACTTCTTGCCATGAAATAAATTCACACTGAGTAGTAACTATTATTTTAAGCTACATTCTAAACTCCATTGTATGGGATTTCATTTATTAGCCATATACTTTGACAATATCCCTGTCTTCCACAGACACTATTATAACCTTCTTGAATTTTCATTGTTTAGGTTACATACGCTTGCCATCTTCGCTGAAAATGTTTTTCAAATCAAAGTATTAATGTAAGAATAAAATATCACAAAATATGATTACTTTGAGAAATATATTGATTTAAGGTTATGTTACATTTATATGCTCATGATGTAAGTATTCATAGGAAATTTAGAGCTATTACAGTATATGTGACTTTGATGCAGTTAACAATATAATATGATTAAATACATTAGGTGATTGTGTGTTTAATAAATCATTTTGCAATGTAAAAATAAAGTTATTTGAAATAGAAGAATGGAAAAATAAATTGTAAGATAACCAGAATTGGTGTGTTGGACTATGCCGATTTTTCAGTAGGGCAGTTGTTTTTGAACCCTTGGTGCTTCTTGTAGTGCCTTGTAGGATATTCTTGTAGAAATATCCTAGATATTTAAAAGAAAATAAACTTGTGAAATTGGAGTTAACATTTCCAGTATGTTCATTATATCTTCTTATATTGCAATTGGTATTAGTTGGTACTTAATAAATGTTTGTGGAAATTGTGACTAATCTGAGTCAAATCTGAGGCATACATTTAACTTTTGGCCTTTATAGTCTGCATTTTTTACTCTTGTTCACAGTTCATCTGATTCTGATTCATAATTACATTTTTACTATTTTTTTTTAGTATATGCTTTTCATTAATATACCTGAAATCCTATGTGAAATCAGACTAATCACCAAAACAAATAGACTAATCACCAAAACAAATAGACTAATCACCAAAACAAATAAACTCCCAGGTCAGTATTTGTTCAGATAAAACTTGGCATCTGTATCATCTATGTTAAAAAAAATTGCAAAATAAATAATATTTTGTATTTTTGTGTGTCTGTGTGTTCTAATAAAGGGACACATTTTCTATGGTCACTATCATTAGTTTGTCACGGATATAAAGGAACAAGGAAATATATCTTAGTGGCTTGACCAGAACCATTAATAATAGGCTGTATTATTACCTCTGTGACTCCCACTGTCCTTTTTGACACACTGAATGGTAAAGTGTATGTAGATTTCTCTCAGCTTTTCAGAATCCAAACAGGCTATATGACCAAATAATCCTTTTATGCAATGTAGTATAGTTTTTATACATTTTCTAATTTTCTTTTTTCAAGTCATGTATTTTTCCTTGGTTGCTTCTGAATAGAGGTATTTAAAATAACTTACTCTTTCTCATCCACTTTGTTGTTCTTCCATTTATCTTCCTATGCAGCTTTGAACCATGCAGTGCCTGATTCTTGAAGCAGGAAAAGCAGGTGTCCTGTTTGATTGTGGCCTTGAAATCAGGCCACATGAGAAAAGGGACAGGCCAACCAACTTCTGTGGAAGGAAAGTTGGACTAAAGGAAACTGCTTCAGACAAGAAATCTATCTACAAAGAAGTCATTAAGCAAGTATCCAGAAATCCTTCACATGAAGAGATAGTATGTTGTTGGCAGTGTATAAGACAAAATGAATATATGTGTATTATCAAGGTGAAGCATGTTTCAAAGCAACTAAGTCTTTGAGTTAGTAATCATTCATTTACTCATTCAACAGTCATTCAATCATTTATTCAAAAATATAGCATCTACTAAATGTTAGTCATTGTTCTAATCAATACCTGGGGATACCAGAGGACCTTAAACAAAACAAAGTACCTGCACCAATGAAGTGGTTATTCCAGTGGAAGAAGCAGGAAATAAACAAATATAATATCACAAATGATAAAGTCTGTAAAGGAACATAAAACAGAATAAGAGGATAGAATCTGTGGCTATTATTTTAGATAGAATGGTCAGGGAAGTTCACTACTTCTCATGTACAACAGAGAAAAAAAAAAGATCTACATCTAGTCTTCTTTACTTTCCAATGAATACTGATACAATTTTTTAAGGAATTCTAAAGATTTTTCGGGAACTTGATAATGTCATCCCCCTGATTATGTTTTAGCTTACCGGAGACAATCAGCTCTCCCCATTCAGTTGTGCAGATATTAATAGTCTGGTAGAAAATATTTTGTTTCCCAGCAGTCTATCGAGCTTGCAATTCAGCATCTGGTTAACAGTGAATATAGCAGAGATAGCATTCCTAGGAGGAGAGAAGTGGAAAGATAAAAACTACACCTCATGACAATTCCACAAGGATTTTAAACCAAGAAAAGAAACCTGGTCTTTTGGAACACCTTAATCCCTTATATTTTACTGGGTACTTTCTGCCATTGCTTTTTGGAAACGCTAGCATAACGCATAAGACACCCCACTTAGTCAAACATTCCTATGGTCCTCTTGGTTTTCAGTATTTCAGAGATGTGGGATTGAGGAGAAAGAATATTTTCACCAGGTCCATCAGGCCAGGATGTGTCCCTGTAATTCTAATCCGGAACTTAGAACCCATATTCCAATAGAGATGTTATTATGAGATGTTATTGCACAAGCTACTTAGGGCTTGTGGTAATATTATTTGCCCACTCTATTATTTATTTTCATTAGCTTCGCTTGCCTTTAATCTTATATAGTCATATACATACATACACACACACACACACACATATATATAATGCATACATAATGTAACTATATTTTATTTATATTCTCTTTGGAATTAAAAAGAATTAAAGAATTCTTTAATTAAGAATTTAAAAAATATTAGTGAAGACCAACTTGGGAAACAACTTATAACCTATAACCACCACAAACAATATTATATGGTAAAATGAATTCCAGATGCCAAACAAATGACAACAAAGTACTAAGAGAATTTTACCTGTTTGTCAAGTTGGAAACTGGTTTGCATTGGAGCTTCTGAATAGAATCTAATAAACTCTCTATAAAGAACAATGGAAGAATTCAAGACCAGCCTCAGCAAGAGTGAGACCTCGTTTCTACTAAAAATAGAAAAATTACCTCGGCATCATGGTGCACCCACTTATAGTCCCAGCTACTAGGGAGGCTGAGGCAGGAGGATCGCTTGAGCCCAGGAGTTTGAGGTTGCAGTGAGCTATAAGACGCCACTGCACCCTACCCAGGGTGACTCTCAAACAAACAAACAAACACCAGAACAATGGAAGACATAATTGCCCACGAAGCTTACACACAGTATCATTCTCTATAGAATGAAGAAAAACCAGAAAATGACTGATTTCCCACATATAAGTTAAAATGATAGACTATCATATAGTTGCTCCCTTACATTTTTTCCTTTCCAAAATGTCTTTAAAACTGTAGTATCAGGAATAAAACCTCATAAAAAATTTAATATCATGAGTTATTTTGTAGAAGGGAAATTAATTCACATATATTACTAAATAGAAGTCCCGAATGGTAAAGCTCTTCCTGGAAAAGGTTATTTGTAATGACCAAATTCGTCACTGTTTGGAATCTCGTAAAGGTCATAATAGAAGGTTTTCACTTGTTTTAAATAAAATTCTATATTTTAAAAATAAATATGCTTTTCTTCCATTTCATAGAAATATCAACGCTGTTTGCACTATAATTTACTTTTTGAGCCTCTGACATTTACCCAGCTGACTGTCTTTGGAGAACAATCTCTTGACTGAGAAGTACTCTAGGTAAGAAAACTGTCAATTACAAATTACTGTTTGATGCATTGCAAAGTGCAGGAACTCTTCAGATTTAAAGAATTACCTTGTTAAATATTTTTGCGTCTACTAAATCTAACTTAAATATAAAACAGAGCCTTTTTATAAATGCAGAGCAATTTGACTAACAAAGATAACATCAAGAAAGAGGAATTCCTCAATTAAAAGAATAATTGTGCTATCAACCTAGTAGTGGAGTATTGCTACATTTATAAAATGTTAAATTAGGTTTGAAATATTTTGAAAGTCTCAGTGTTATAGACTTACCTTGTTATCTCGAGGGAAATATATTTTATTCATAAAACAAGTAATTGAAATTTTGACTTAGAATGGCACAATTTATATACATATATAATTTAATTGTAGAATTGGCATTATTTTTAATCATGTAAGAAGAATAAACATATAATATATTGAGGTCCATGTTTTGTATTTATTCTGAACATATTTTCATACGTATGCTCCATAAACAAAATACATTCTCCAAAAGTAAATACTTTTAAAGAATAATTCAAAGTGATATTTAAAAAGGAAAAAAAAAGCCAATGGGACCTAAACTGACTGTCAAATGGTTTTTTTTCTTGCAATTGGTGGCATTGTAAATTATGTTTTTACAAATGTATGATGTAACACATTAATCTAATTTATGCCTTCAGTATCATGTGTATTTATCAAACTTTTATTGTAGAAATATTTGATAAACTTTTACCTCCAGTACACATTCTTGAAAATATTATACATTTAAAATTGGAATCATAACATTTGCTAAAAAAGAATTTCACCTTTCAGTAAAATTCAGTGTAAGCTCTGGAATGAATGACAGGCAAGTACCTTTATATTCACATAGCAATCCTTTCCAAAAAGAAACAAGATTAAATTACTCTTATTATGGCTAAAGGTGAGTTTAAAGGTCTGTTTGGATTTATTTAAATAAAACTTGTGTCTTTAATATGTATCATTTTAAGATATCCATGTTTTATTTTAAAATATTAAGATAAATATTAAGATAAAATATTAAGATAAAATAAATATGTTAAATATTTTATTTATTATTATATTATTATTTTATTTATTTATCTAAAATATTTAAAATAAAATATTTTAAATATTTTAAGATAAAATAAAACATTATTCAATTACATTTTATTTTATAGAGCTGATATACATATATACAGTTTATATAGCATTAGAGCTGATCTATATATTTGGGAGATATATACACACATATAGTTGCACACATGCAAACTTACATGTGTTTGTGTACACACAGTGAGTGCTCGGATGATTGTTCCTTTGTCACTTTTCAATATCTAGTGAAATCATTATGACTGCTTTTTATAGACAAAAATGTTCCACTTTGATTCTATGATATTCCACAAAATATATGACTTGACAAATCAGGGCTGGTTTGTATAATGAGTGCCAAAATTAATTTATACCTTCATTAATGCATTCTTTCAGAAATTTCATGTTAGGTGCTGAGCTCTGAGTTACAATTTCAAATAAACCAATGATTTTGTCTTCCAAGAGGTCACAATCTCATTGAGGCAAGCAATTAAACAGGTAACTTAAACACAATGTAAGAAATAATATTATACAATGAAGATAAAGTTATGGGAACATATCAGACAAGCAGTTGAGGGGTTTATGGGTGACTTCCAAGAGTATATGACTTCTAAACTAGATTGTAAAGGATTACCAGAAATTGGCTAAACAAACAGTGGGCAGTATGAAATAGGCAGACCTGGTAACTAAAAGCAACATTAATAGTTTTGCAATGAAAAGACAGATCAAATACAAGTAAATATGTTACTACATTCTTAATTCCCTCATTTCCAAAGTACCCCTTATTGATAACTAATCAAAAAGTCCACAGTTTTCATCTGAACAGGTTGATGGAGTTTAGACAACAATTTCCAAGTCTAGACTGCAATGATTTTTGCAGACTCCTGCATTCAATTGTTTGTTTCTCTTTGAGCAAATGAGACTTTAAATAGCTCATTTAGTGTTTGGCTTCCTAATTCCATTTAAGAAATTCCCAACTACCATAAAATATTATGATAATTCAGATTATGGTTTAAATAACATAAATTCTTAAAATTAAGATTTGGTTTTTTAAAAGGTGATTATATGGTGGTGTCATTTCCAGGTTCAAGTTGAAAATCAGACTTTGTCTTTCTCTAGGCCTAATTCTATGTATTGCATACTGTTTTGGGGCACATGATTATCTGTCAGACACCTGCAACGTGTTTCATTGCTATGATCAAAAGTGTGCCTTCTTTCATCTGTTCGTTCTTTCTTGTTATTTCCCTGAACTTTGCTAGCATAGAGGGCATCCTTATTAGAATGTTCATCAAACAGAGGTTTCAGCACTGCCTGTGTTAATAAAATCATCAGGCATTCCTTTATAGGCATGACAGGGAGAGACTACTCATCTATCATGAGTGTTTCATTAAGTGCCACAGAGCCAAGAGCTCCAGGAACAATGCCAGATTTTAAAAAAATATTAGGGTTTCAGAATCATGGATTTTCCCTCATTTCAAGATCTGTCCAATTTGTGGAGTTACTCGCCTGTGCATTATCACAGCACCCCTTGACACACAGAATACAGACACTTTGATTTGGATCCTTTTGTATTTTTGAATGGATAACTCAGAAAAATGTTCTGCTCAGTAACCTGTCCTTGTCACACAAAAAATGGACAAAGAAGAAAAAAAATCTTCAAAGTTCCAGTTAAAATTCCCTCTACAAAAGACTTTGCAAAAGAGTTAATCTTCTTTGTATTATAATTTCAGTTTTTAACCAAATGCTCACATATATTTTTGTAAACCTTATCTACAAAGAGGGTTACTGTTGAACAATTTCATTAAGATTTATACCTTGAGTTATGCCAGGAAACCTATTCAAACATCTATACGTCCCCCTGACACAGATCAACCATCTAATAATAGTAGAGCTACCTGAATGAAGTTAAATAATAAAAATACTGTTTTAAAAAAGATATAGCAAATTGCTTATGTCTGTTCTTTCCAGAGGGCACATCTATAATCTCTAAAGCATGCCTTTGGTCTGCAATGAATCAAATATTTTCTTCTCCAGTCAATGATAGAGAATTGACCATGTTGAACCTGCAGGTGATGTCTACACTGCCTTCCCCATCAGGTTTACATTGAGTAGCAAAATCACCCCTCCTTGACACCTGCCCATTACACACTGTTTTAGATGTACTCTGGTGGTAGCATCCCTGTTGTCCTACAGACAAATCCTCAACTTGAGTTATGTTGATAGAAAGTTGGCGTCTGAGCTACCATTCCATTGATAGAGAAGCTGCCACCCTACTCTTGGACAAAAAAGCTTTGTCATTGAACTGTTACGATATGTCACAAATATCTACCACTGGTAGACTTGCAAATTTGCCAGGAGGAAAGGTTTTATTTGCCTCTGGAGCCAGTCATTAGCCTAGGAATCATAAAGCTATTTTTTTCCCACCCACAATTTGGCCTCTACCCCCAATCCTAAAATTCTTTACCTAGGTTCCAAGATGGAAATAAGACTAATTTTTGTGTCTTGGTCTTTAACCTTTACATTGTAAGGTTAGGTGGATGAGATCAACAAGGTGGCTGGGACCTGATCTTTGAAACCAAAGCTTCCCATAAACAAAACACATACTCTACCATGTATCATAAGAATTAAGATTAGACAAAGAAAGAGAAGAGTGGAATACCAATTTTGGTTCACTAAGTTAACATAAAGCTATAAAACACAGTAACAAATTTAAATTCCATACATTTAATCACATGTGGTAATAAATACTAATAGTTTTTTATTCCAGTCACCATTTTGTGACTATGGTATTTAGCTTTCATTTTAGGTAGTTTTCAAAATTGAGATTTCTTTTTTATTATTTCAATTAGCAACTAAATGTTGAATATCTACAGTTTTTTTCTATCTATGGATGATCCACTCCTGAGGGATGGGGCCTTGTTGACATAGCTCTAAGCTAAGAGGCTGGCATATAACACTGAACAGGTAAGTATTTGACCAATGAATACAATGTACCAGGGACCAGCAGATATTAAATTACTGATGATTTACTTCTCAAAATATATATAGTTTTTCCCCATGGCAGACACATAGATAGATGCTTACATTTATAGTCTGAGACTGAGGTTTGTTGCCAAGTGCTCTGGGGTTTTAAAAGAAACTGTGGCATTAGAAATAAGCATCCTGGAAGAGGTGGTATTTGAACTGAATAATATTCAGTTTAATTTTAAAAATGCTTTTAAAAATAAGCTGGAATTAGATTAAGAAAAGGAGAAGCTGAACCATGGAATGCAAACAAAATGTGTGAACAACCAGAGAAAGAAAACAACACAAAGCATTTGGAAATGGTACACAGTTGTACATGGCTGGAGAAAGAAGTTGTGTGTATTTATGTAAATGGTTTTGACTAATGCTAGAGTGATAAGCAGGTCCAATCTAGATCACAAAGAAATGTCATTTTTAATTGAAGAAAATGGACTTCTTTCTGAATGCTAGGGAGAAGTCAAAGAACTTTAACAAAGGAAAAGACATGATCCAATTGACACTTAGAAAGCCACTCCAGCTGTAGGTAGGTGTAGAGCTTTTATATGGATAGATAGGAGAGAGCAAGACCAGTCAGAAGATTAAATGTAACATTATAATTATATAAGGAGTAATGTGCTTTTTGCTTATTATTCATTTTAATTATTTAATATAATTTCATTGATGTTTGTACTAAAATATTTATTTCTAAATCAGTATGACAGTATTTTAAGGATTTTCTGTAACCCCATCCTGTGATAATAAGTTTCTTTTAATTAGTGGGAATTGACATAAATTTTTTTAATAAAAAAGCAATGTTATATTTTCAAATTTTAATTAGAAGTGGTGATTAATAGAGAATGCAGTTTGGGTATTAGCTAGCCTGAACTAGATAAAATTTGTAACCTTAACCTGAACCTTGCCATACTTTTGAATTTTCTTCTAAAGCAAATGTAAACAGTGTCTCTTTCAAATTTCTCCCATCAGTGACTTTAATTAGTGATTAGTGGTTATTGCTTGTGGTTTCTGCATCTTCTCTATTAATGAAAGGTCACAAACTAATGATTACTTTAAAATGTGCTAAAATGAATCATCCTTCAAAAATAACTTTTTTGTTTCTGTTCTATGCATGCTGCTCTCAAAAACAAGATGAGGGGTAAGCTGGGAATAATGAATAATGTTATATTGAGTTTTTATAACTATTTTTCCTTCTAGGAAGTGGGGAAAAATATATTCATCAAAACCACACTCCAAAAGTGTGACAGCATTAGCTTTTCCATTATAGAAACTCAGGGTTTAATATAATGTAAAATGTAAATGATTAGTCAATTCAGGTCAGTCTAAAAGGGACAACAAAGTGACATTTCAATTTAAACAGAAACTACTATAGCCAACCTTAATCAGATGTTCTAATAAATGAGTTGAGAAACAATATTGCATATTTCTTTATCCAGAAGAAAACCAACTGCCATGAGTCTTGTTCAAATGCCACACAAAACAATACGAAAATAATCATGAACTGAATTGAATATAAATGTGTTATTTTAAAGTGGAGATTCTACTCTATTTTTGTTTTCTTTCAAATAACATGTAATCATTCAAAACTGTATATTATTTAATACAAGTTAACGAGTATTTATAAAACTCTTACTATGGTTAAGTAAGGTGTTATGTTTTGTTCAGTGACATAGACTGAAAGAGAAATTCATGATGTATTCCATCATTCATTCACCAAACAATTATTGATCTACAGTTATTCATAAATTCTGTAGTAGATTGGGTATTTATTTCCAAGAAAAGAAAGACCTTGTAACTGACCTTAGGAAGGAACAGACATATTAATCAAATACTCTCATTCACAAAGACAAATTGACAGCTTTCCTAAGTGGTATGAAGGAGAGATATACCATATATATGTGAGGGTATATTCTAATCAGAAAGGTCATGGCAGTTTTCCTTGAGGAATTTATACTTTAGCTGACATCTGAAGGATGAATTGGACTTAACAAGTTAAAGTGGGAAAGGGAGAGGAGCTAAGATAAAGGAAACGGCATGTGTAAATTCGTTGTATAGGATAAATAGGAATCATAATGATTACTATGAGTCAAAAAGAGACCTGGGTTATTGGAATTGAGAAAACTTAGGGTGGGAAGATTCCAATAGGAACTTCTTGAAGAATTTTAAGCAAGAGTAGAAGAATTTAGAGGAGAAGACCTTAAAGAGGCAATATCAAATTCTTATTTTGAAAATCTCTCTCTGGTTATCTCATGGAAAATAGATCAGATAAAACTCAGTAGTAGGTCTAGTGCCAAGGAAAAATGTGCAGTAGAGGTGAACATAGGTGTTGACTGATCCCTGGGTGTGACTAAGATTGCCTAGGAAGATAATATGAAGTGAGAAAGGAGAAAGCTTTGGGTTGAGTCTTGAGGAACTCAAAATTTATTGCCTGTGTAGAGAAAGGGGAGCCTACAAAAGACAAAAGAAAGTAATAGAGGTTTGGGAGAAGACTAGGAGAAAGACATGTCAATAAAATGGAGGGAAAGAAAGTCTTTAAGAAGATGGTAGTTAACAGTGTTAAATGCTACAGAGATTTGAAATAAATACTGCAAAAATACCTATTAGCTTCATCAACATGAAGTCATTGGCAACATTGCTAAAAATTATTTTGTGAAATTATGATGATAGAAACCATATTAGCATGGGTCAAAGAGTAAATAAGAACAAAAAAAATTTGAAACTGTGGTAAAGGCCACTATCTAATTATCTATAAAGGGAAGAAGGGAGATGAGCCTATAAGTGGAGAGGAATGAAAGGGAGAATAAAGTCTGGGTTTGGGTTTGTTTTTGATTTTTGTTTGTTTATTTAAATACATTTGACTATGCGAGTTTAGCATATCTGGGAAAATGAGGAGAAGTGGGATATATAAGAGAAAGAAAGTATAAGCTTGTCAGAAACAGATAAAGAGCCTATGAGTACAGAAATGGATGGGATCCATAAACAGACAGGGATATTATCTTGAGACAGAACCATGGAGAACACTGTCACTAGTAGAATGGTCTATGTGGATAGGCATCCATACTGGAGGCCCAGTCTGGTGGCTTCTACCTTTTTTTTTTTTTTTTCATAAAGTAGAAGATAAATCACAGGAAAGATGGATTGTTGATTTGTCCAAGGTTGGGATTAAAATAATGACAAAAGCTCTAGGAGGCATGAATAATATCAAGAGTGCCATGAAGTCCAATGAGTGGAGAGAAAATATAGTTGAAAATATTGAGAGAAAGTAGAGAGGGGTCAATAAAAGAAAGGAAGGCAGTGATTACATTAAAAAATAGTTGTAGTGTGAGTACTTGAATAAGTACTCTGAAAGGAAAGGGATAACAAAGAGCCTGTAGTTTATAAACAAATAAAAATGTCCTAAGAGAAAAGGCAATACTTACAGAGTTCTAAGAAGGGAAAAGAGTTTGCAAAAGAAGTCAATGCAGAACTTACGGAGTTGAAGGAATGGACATTCAGTACTTTAATTGGTGGCAAGGATGTTTTAGGTAGGAGTTAGATTGTGCTATTGGAGATAAAGAGAATTCCAATTAAGAGAAGCTCAGGAATAAAGAAACAATGACAGGCTTTTCTATAGAATGATGATCAGTTTAGCAGAAGCAGAGAGCACATGAAGGGATTGGTAAGATGAAGTTGGAAAGATAGTTTGGGATGCAGGTTGGGTAGGGCTTTCAAGAAAGCTAGGAAGTAAAGGTAAATGCCTATTTAATTTTAAAAGCTTCCCTAGTAAAAAGCAAAGTCAACAGAGATTTTAAAAGAATATCTGAATAACAAGTAGATAAAAAATAGAATGTATTTGGCCAGATATTTTCTGAATTAAAAAAGGCCAACTGTGGGTCTGCTAATGAAATAATGATCAAGTGCCACAATAAAAATATCAACACAGCTACACTTTGCTTCATTAAACACTGATTGCCATTGACAAGTGAACCAAAATACTGGCCTTTTCCAAATGGCATGTTGTATAAATTCCTGAAGCAAAAATCAAAAGTTTGATCTTTAATGCAAAATTAGATATATAAAAGGCATCTGCTGATTTTAATAAGGTTTGTCACCAGGGTCCAAAGGAGGGGCTGCTTTTAAAATAGAAAACTTAACTTTTCAAAGTAAATTTACCATGGATATTACCAAAGTATTTGATGGAATCGATGATTCTATTTCTCTTTTTCACATTCAGAGGATGTTGGAAATGCAGAAATGGTAAAGAAGCTGGCAGTAATTCCAAGGTCTTCTAGATTTTGTCCTTAATCTGGATGTAAAGAGAAAAGAAATTCAAGCTGCAAGTTAAATCAGGAAACTTTGCTACTTTTGTTTTCCCTGGCAAAATGCTTCTGGGGAAAGAAATTGAAAACAAGATTAAAATGAGTCTTTCATAATCCAGAATTGACCATTTGTGACAGGTTACAGAAGATGAATTTGCAGAGCAAATGTAAATCATGTTTTTTTCCCCTATGTACCAAGAAAATGTCATTTTATTTCAAGCAAGTTCGGGAAGACATTGAAGGTCATTCTTATCCTCCTATCATATGATAATGGAAAATGGATCTATCTACATTCCATTCTCTTTCATCTGAAATAATTTCCCTTTAAATAGGCATTTAAACATGACCATGCTATAGTATCTTTACAATGAAATTTGTTGAAACAAATTTCAAATCAATGTATTATTTATGAAGATATAACATTATACACTAAAATGTAGAAATTTAATGGTTGTAAAATTTTTAGAATCCATGAACAAATTTATCTTTGAATTTTCTTTGAATAAAATATCCACTTTATAAATTAAAATATATAAAAACTATTTAAAATGTCAAATTTACTTAAGAGGAGAAACTTCTTTCTCTCCACTTAGAATTACCATTTACTTATAAACAGAAAATGTGCTCAGTTAAATGATCCTATATATGTACTGAAGTAGTCTGAAGTATCTTAAATTAGCATTTCTTTATTAACCATTGGCTTTCATTACAGTAGATGTATGAGAAGATATCGACTCCTTAAAATCTATTTTTGAAATGTAATTTAAATCTCTTAAAAATACTCTAGAGTTTACAAATTTTATGAATTGATTTTGCCTTACTTTCAAATACAAATTATTTGATTCCATTTTGCTATATCCTGTAGTCAGAAAATTTTTATTCAGTAAAATTGATTTTAAAATTCTGCCATTCTTTTGAAATTGTGTATAAAACAACAGCTTTGAAATTATCATTCCAGAAAAAGTAACACTCAGTGACAATCTTAATTTAATAATTATACAAACAAAGCCAATTCACAAAATGCTTCAAATTAATTTATTACTTGGAACAACACACACATTTGATATTTTGAAAATCAAAGTTGGAGTTTAGAGAAGGAAGCCATTTAGATGTAAACACAAGCTTGATGCTGATGCCTCTAGATCTAAGCAGTCCATCATGCAAAGCTAAGGAAGCTCTGAAAACCACGTGACTGACATTGGCCTAAGTAACTGAAACAATATAGAATCCTGACAAAGAACTCTATTGCCCTGAGTTTGCCTGCAGAAAAATTGGAAAGTTGTCTTATTTTATAGCACCACAAAACCTTTCAAATATATCCTCATGTTGACCAGTTATCTCTGACAGTTATGAGAAGAAAAGCTATAAAATCTCATTAACAATTTCACAAATATATAAATATTCAGAAAATGATTAACAATTTGAACTCATTTACCCACTGGGAATGTTTATGTTTGAATAGACCAATCAAAGAATTATGTTCACATTTTCAACATATGGAAGTTCCTGTCAGAATAAAGCAATTACTATACTACATTTTTCAAAAGCCTGCTTTGGGCTATAAAAATAGCATTAGTTGTTGCAGAAAATGGCATTAAAAAACAAACATACTGAGATTTCTTCGAAAATCTACTTAATTTAAAACAAAATGTTGAAAGAAATTATCTACTTTGCATTTTATACATTCTGAAAAAATTCAGTCGTTTAAAATGTCATGAATGTAAGAAGTTCTTACTTTAAAATATATGACAATTATTTTCTACTTTTTATTTCTTTTCTTGGCTTCTAGAAATGAATTGCTTGATAAAACCTAGTACTAATTTGATTGCCACACAAGATCTTTTCTGATTAGCAAAAGGAAGTTGGAGCAGGGAAAAGACTTGCCTCAGAAAATTATGGAAGAGACATTTCTGAACATAACACTTAGAGCTTAAGATCATAAAGACACGCACAAATTGTTATCAGCTACTTATGCATAGTAAAGGCTTTATATTATCACATAAATATTCTTAAAACATCTTACAAAAATGTACGTGCACACATTTACTGCATTGTACAATGTGAGATGTCAATGTTATCAATTAAAATATATACTTATCCTATACTATCATTACGATTTGGTACTTTTCAACACAGAATCTTACTTCATTAGCCAGAGAACTAACTCAAGAAAGTCTCATAGAGTTTGTGTTTATTATAGAGATTGATATAGAGATATTAGAGGGGTGCATTTCTGACCATTGGGGAAAAGAAATTGGCTGCTGGTTATTTTGCTATGTGGTGTCACTTCTAAAGAATGCTGCCGAGAAGTTAAGATGGAGATGACAAAAATCCTTTAAATTTGAAACATGTAGACTGTTGATAACTTTGTGACAAATTATTAGATAGTGTGGTGGCTTGGGAGCAAAAGTGGAGAGATTTATTGAGAGAGTGATAGTGGAAGGTGTTAAAGAAGGTTTTTTATTTTCAATTGGGAGATGTTACCATGTTTTCATACTGAATTGGAATGATCTAATGGAGATGAACATATTAATGACTTTAGACATTAAGGTTATATTTGAAGAATGGAAGCCTCTTTGAAGGAAAATGTGGGAGGGGTAGGTCTAGACCACAAGCGAAGGAGATGAAACACCAGGAGACATGGAAATTGAGAAAGATATTTTAACTTTGATGGTTTCCATTTTCCAAATGTTGTATAAAGTGGTGACATTGGTTTTGAATGAAAGAAGGCTACAGGAATTAAGGAATGAGGGTAATTGTTTCCTGCTTTTATAACTATCTACCAAAAGGGAAAATGTGCCATAGCTGAAAATATAATACCATGGCCCCTTCCTACCTCTCCAACCTCAACTTACATCAATCTTCTCCAGGGCCACCAAGCTCCAGCAGTACACATTTTCTTTCAGTACTTTCTTTCTGTCTTTAGAAAGGACACTTTTTCCCCCCAATTCAGAGTTTTATAAAACTGATCTTTATCCACAAAATTCTTTTCTATTCAACTTTTGCAATTCAGATCTTAGCAAAAATATTTCCCCATCAAGGAGGCCTTATAGAGTGTTTATATTATCCCTCTCCCAGGACTTTCAGTATCATTACTCTAATTTAGTATTTTTATAATATTGCACTTGACAGACAACAAGTACTTAATATAGGTTTATTCAATAAATAAATAGCATTTACAACTCCCTGATATTTCCCTTGTCCTTATTTGTTTACTCAGTTTTTGTCTGCTCTTCTCTCCAGACCCCAACGAAAGATACGCCACATAAAAGCAAGATCTGAAAAAAAAAAAAAAAAAAAAAAAAAGCAAGATCTGTTTTGGAGTTTTCACTTATAACTCTAGCTCTTAGAACAGCTCTTGGCACATAGAAGCTTATCAATGCATTTCTGCTGGATAAATGAATAAAATATGGAATAATATCAGTCTTTTTAACAATAATTCTGTTAAATTTAAAGTGATACCAGTCAGCTTTAAATGATTGTGTGATTTTCTCCAAGAAGATGTAGTTGATCAGGTGCATGGATTATCTGGGGTTGGAATATTGACCAGTGAGTGAGACCAAGGGAGAGAGTCAAGTAAGTTCCTGGTGTTTGTGATAGAGTGATTATATTTCTTGAGCCATGGAAGATCAACACAGAAGGGCCTAGTAGAAAGTGAAAAACAAGTATGATTAATGAATTGGTAAAATTAATGTAATCAAAAATTTTTATTGCTAAAGGTAATTGAACAGGTGAGATAAAAGAACAGAAAAACATGATTAGAGATGAAAATATTTGAAACAGAAAATTCAGAAGTTGCACAGTTTTTGGTAATGATGATGTCTGAATATAGCTTGCATAAAGGAAGCGAATGGCTGAAAATAAGTGAAAGAAATGTTCATTGATGGTAAAGAAGTAAAGAAACCAAGAGTATAGGAAATTAGATGTTTCACTTACATAAATATAGAACTCATGAAAATGGAGACAGGAGTAAGGATGCAGGGAAAGATTATAATTTATAAACTCAACTCTTCAGTTAATGAGAAGAATGACTATGAGATCAGAATATTGAGAACAAAGAGGAGAGGGTAATAGGTGATTGAATTTGATGCTATGAGCTTCAGAAGAATGAGAATTTTATGTTTTTATTTTGATTTTTATGTCTGTAAACTTTGTAAAGGGGGAGAAAATAATTTGGAAGTTGCAGCTGTGGGCAATGCAGACAAACTGCTTCTTGTCTCTCCGACTCGAAATAAAATAAAAGAACCTCCACAGAAAGGACAGCAGTAGAAATGGCAAGAAGGATCCAGCTGAAGAGAATGTTCAAGAAGAGATGGTGGAGGTAAGTTTGCCATGGTACATCATAGCACACAGCCATAGTAGTTTGGATAAGGAATATTGCCTTACCACATGTTTTTTGGGGGGAGGGAAATTAATTTGTTTTGATAACGAAAGAATTGAACACAAAACAAATTCAATGCCTATCAGTAGTGCCCTCAAATCTAGAAATTACAAATCATCAATGGGGAACTAATTGACATTGCTGAGTTAAAGTTGATTGCTTTGTTTTCATTTGTTACCTATCTATATCCCACTCAGCCCAGAGAATGTTAATGTTAAGCACAAAGTCAGGCCTCAGTAAGCATTTGTTCAGTAAATAAATGTGATTTAGCATTATCTGCTATTTCTTTATTACTTCTCCCTTTACTTGCTAATACCACTGTTGGGAGGAATCACATTTTCCCAACTAGTTCCAAATATCATTTTTCAGCTATTTTCATATGCCAATAACTCTCTTTTATATAACAGATGCTGTTTTGCTTTTTGATATCTGTGCCTAATTTTACTAAAATTGCTATTCATCATCAGTTCTAGAAACCCCGTGGCATCTTGTGACATTTGGAGATCAATTGCTACTAAAATCAATTATGAAAAGCTTTGGTTAATGGACTTATAATTGGTATTGGTATTTTCCACTTTTATAACTTACGTAGAATATCCAGAACATTGTTTTCAATCACAAAACATACAGTATACAGAAAAGTCTAGATCTAGTCTCAGAAAACTGTTTAAATGTCTCTTTTAAAAGAATATGTTTTATTAATGTCTTCAAAATTTGAAAGTTGAGATTTACTTCTCTGAGTACAAATGGGAAAACTTCTACTGAGCTCTTTCACATGCATACACACAAGTTTTTCTTATCATTAAAATAAGCTCTAAAAATGACAGTCTATATCATTATTTAACACTTTTCTGTGTGTATCTGAGAAAAACAGCCTAGTGCACTTTTGGGTTCACAGAATAATTCTCTCAATTACATTTGTTGCACATGGGGTAGATTATATTCAAAATACAATTGTTCATGGTCCTTGTTATGGTATGAAACACTTGTTTCTGTTAAAAATTGAATTTTTTTAATATATTTAATAAGTATTCACATTTACTAGATACAAACTTTCTATTGCATGATTTAGAAAGAATAGGGTGAAGAATAGGGTGTAATAGAAAACAGAAATAGCAAGGTTTAGATATTGGGTACAATATTTCATTCTTTTATCAAATATTTTCGACTGCCAGACACTCCCCCAAAAGTATTAATGACACAATGTAGGAAAATGGAGATATAGTCACTGCCTTTGAGAAATTTATAGTATATTAAGAGATATAAGCAAATAGAAAAATAATCCTATTGTTATGTAATAAATCATATGGGCTCATGGGCTCAGCACAGCACAAGTTGCCCAGTTATATTTTAATTTCACATTAACAGCAATTTTTTAGTATAAGCGTATCTCAAATATATGGGCGATATACTAAATATGCTAAATCAGGCAATCCTAGCACATGTAGAAAATGGATACAAGTTAAACTTTCTAAATAAGGAAGCCTTCACGAAGAACATAATGTCTAGTTGGAGAAGAAGTTAGCCAAGTGATGAATGGTGATTTTAGGTAGATAGAATAACACATGCAAAGACCATGGAATGATCTAAATGCTTGTGTTTCCCCCTCTTCCCAAATTCATATATAGAAATCCTAACCTCCAAGGTGATGGTATTAGGAGATGATGCCTTTGGGAGATGATTAAGTTATGAGGGTGAATCCCTCCTTATAAAAGAAACCCAAGAAAGAACCCTCACGCCTTCCACCATATGAGGGCACAGGGGTAAAGTTATGTTTATGAACCAGAAAGTGGGCCCTCACCAGACACCAAATCTGTCAGTGCCTTGATCTTGAACTTCACAGCCTCCAGAACCGTGAGAAATACATTTCTGTGGTTTATACCTACTTAGTTTGTGGTAGTTTGTTATAGCAGCCCAAATGAACTATGACATGTCAGAAGAGAGATTGGGGCTTTAGCAATAGATAGAGGGTATTGTTAGTTCACAGATAAATGCTTCTCAAAGTGTGGTTCCAGATGCCCTGCATCAAAATCTTCATGGGTTTCTGTTAAAATTCCTGGACCACAGCCATAACTACTAAATCTAACTATATTACAAGCACTCAGATGGCTCTTCCACACATTGACACTTGATGATTCTTGATAGAGGTGATGGATAAAAGGGTGTACCTGGATAGTATCATTCAGGGACAATATAGTGTGACAAGCATACATAGTTCAGATTATGAGGAATACTACCAAAAGAAATTGAGTCCATAGGGCAAATTGGAAAGAGCAGCCGGAGAAATCTCAAAACATAACAGATGAGGATGGTATCAGGGAAACTAAGGTTATAGAGTTTCAGGTTTAAGATTTATGTGTTGCAAATTAGGCTTATAGAATATGCTGTATTGAATATTTGCATATTTTCCTAGGTTCTAGCCTACATGATTCAGAGACTTACTGTTTAACCTCTAAGTCTCTAGTACCTGGCATGTAAGACATTCTCCTCAATTTTTGGCTTCATGAATGAGTGTAAATATTTAAGCCTCGGTAATGACAAACTGTGCTGTTTGCCATAAATAATATTCTTCCAGATGGATTTTCTTCTGAATGAGAAGATACATTTTAATAATAATTTTGTAAAATTTTCTATTAAATATCTGATGTGAATATTGTTTTCAATGTTACATTTGGTTCACATATAAGTATTATCTAAAAAAAATGATTATTTTATATACACATATTTGGACTTAGATTCTCACAGCATTTGGACTGGCCAAAATTGTCTAGTGTTTTCACTTAAATGAAACTATCTCTTTAGCTATTATTAAATACAATAAGAAATTATTTAATAAGATGCCAATATTACTCTTTTACAATGATTTATCACCACTCTTTGATTTATTTTGTGTTATAAATCTCCACATTGAAGATAAGTGTAGCAGCATTTCAGGTATGTGTTAGATGAGTTGGCATATATAACCCAAGGCTCTGTATTTTAAAACATTTTTACTAGGATTCAATTTTTAAAGAATAAAAAAAGATGCAAGTAAAAGGCCTAAAATGGCTCTACATATTATATATCTGTCAGTATATTAATTCATCTAGCTTTTCAGCATCCTCCATTTCAATTTTGATTTGGTCACTTAGGCTGTTTAATTCACCACTTCCATTTTTAAAATCCCTCATGTCTTTCCATTTTCCAGTGAAAGTTGAATTTGTATTTATCTCCATTATTTAGCACACAAAATTTTACCATACAACAATGACGTTAGTATAAGCAGGCTATAAAATTATGGCAATAAATATTCTAGATATCAAAAGAACAGACCTCCTGTGCTGAGAAGGAATATTCGTGTAAATGAAACTTTCCTATATATTAATAAATAGTATTTCAGTCAAAAGAAATGACTTCCCCCCTCAGGTGAAAAGTCTGAATCTGCATTTAAATGGACAGATGAATTTTAATTCAGATTTCAGCTACTAGAATCAACAAAAAAGGAATCAAGTTTAGGCTGAAAGGTTATTTTTAAAGTTATATTGAATTGTACATATCTAAATTTTTAGATCTTATCAAATACATAAGATTAATTTTCTTAATGAAATTCCCAGTCTATCTCTTATTTAGTCTTAGAAATTTCCAAGAATAAAATAGTTAAAAATACTTATTCTAATCTCATTTTTATACATTTATTTTAGATTCCAGCATACAAAGAAGAACACTGTGTCTTTCGAAATAACCTTATATATCAATCTTGATTTCATGCATAATTTTTCAAAAGACTTACGATGGAAAAACTTTCTACATCCTTGTAAAATAATAATGAAAAAACTCACATGAAGATTCTCATACAATAAGGTGCCATGTCTGTTTATGCTATCAGTGTGCTTGCTTCAAATTCAAACCAGCTGTCATCAATTTACAAATTATCCCTAACTCATAAAATTTCTACAAGTTTGTATGCTCTAGGAGAGTTGGGCTACGGTCTATCTTTCTTTTATTTATTTATTTATTCATTCATTTATTTATTTCAATAGATTTCAGGAGTATAAATAGTTTTTCATTACATTTCAATTGTATGGTGGTTAAGTCAGGGCTTTTAGCATACTCATCACACAAATAGTGTACATTTTACACAATTGGTAAATTTTCATCCCTTATTACCCTCCCCACCTTCCCTGCTTGAGTCTCCAGTGTTCATTGTACCACTCTGTAGGACCAGGTGTACTCATTGCTTAACTCCCTCTTATAAGTGAGAACGTATGATATTTGTTTTTCTATTCCTGAGATATTTCACTTAAGATAATGGCCACAATTTCATCCATGTAGCTGCAAAAGACATTACTTCATTCATTTTTGTGGCTGAGTAGTTCTTCATGGTGTGTGTGTGTGTGTGTGTGTGTGTGTACATACTACATTTTCTTTACCCAGTCCTCAGTTGATGGGCACTTAGATTGGTTCTATACCTTTACAATCATGAATTATGCTACAATGAACATATGAGTAGGGTGTCTTTTTATATAATGACTTCTTTTCCTTTGGGTAGATGCTCAATAGTGGGATTGCTGGATTGAATAGTATGTCTCTCTTTTGTTCTTTGAGAAATCTCCATACTGTTTTCCATAGAGGTTGTACTAATTTACATTCCCATCAACAGTGTATAAGCATTCCCTTTTTATCACTACCACACCAACATCTATTGTTTTATGAATTTTTTGATAATGGCCATTGTGATAGGTTTAAGATGGTATCACATTGTGGTTTTAATTTGCATTTCCCTGATAATTAGTGATGTTGAGCAAATTTCATATATTTCTTGTCCATTTGCATATCTTCTTTTGAAAATGACTGTCCATATATTTTACCTATCTTTTAATGTTTTCTTCTTGCTAATTTGTTTGAGTTCCTTGTGGATTCTAGATATTAGGTTTTTTTTGTCAGATTTATAGTTTGTGAATATTTTCTCCCATTCTATAGATTGTCTATTTACTCTGTTGATTATTGTTGATTATTTCTTTTGCTAGGCAGAAACTTTTCAGTTTAAATAAATCCCATTCATTTTTGTTTTTGTTTTTGTTGTATTTGTTTTAAGGGACTTAGTCATACATTCCTTGCCTAGGCCAATGTCCAGAAGAGTTTTTCCTGGGTTTTTTAATATAGTTTTTATGGTGCTAAGTCTTACTTTTAACTCTTTAATCTATATTGTGTTAATTTTCATATATGGTGAGGGATAGAGATCCAATTCCATTTTCTGCATATGGCTATCCCATTTTCCCAGCATCAATGATTCAATGGGCATCTTTTCTCCAGTGTATGTTTTTGCTTGCTTTTTTGAAGATCAGTTGGTTGTAGGTATATGGTTTTATTTCTGCTTCTCTATTCTATTCCATTTATCAGTTATATGCTGTTTTGATTACTACAGCCTTGTAGTATAATTTGAAGTTGGGTAATGTAATGCCTTCTGATTTGTTCATTTGGCTTAGGATTATTTTGACTTTTGGTTTCTTTTTTGATTCCATATGAAATTTGGGATTTTCTTTCTAATTCTGTGAAAAATGACATTCAGTATTTTTATGGAAATTGCAGTGAATCTGTAAATCACTTTGGGGAGTATGGACATTTTAACAATATCAATTTTTCCAATCCATGAACATGGGATGCATTTCCATTCATTTGTTTCATCAGTTTTTGGTATCTCTCCTTGTAGAGATCATTCACCTCCTTGGTTAAGTATATTCCTAGGTATATATATTTTTGCAGCTACTGTGAATGGTGTTGAGTTCTTGATTTTATTCTCAGTTTGGCTGTTTTTAGCATGTAGGAATGTTACTGATTTGTGTACATTTAATTTATAACCTGAGACTCCACTGAATTCACTTATCAATTCTAAGAGTCTTTTGAAAGAGTCTTTAGGGTTTTCTAAATATAAAATTGTATAATTGGCAAACAGAGATACTTTGGCCTTCTCTTTTCATATTTGGATAGCCTTTATTTCTTTCTCTTGCATGATCTCTCCAGCTAGGACTTATAGTACTATAAAATAGAAGTGGTGAAAATGGACATCCTCATCTTGTTTCAGTTCTCAGGGGGAAAGCTTTCAACTTTTTCCCATGCAGTATGATGTTAGCTGTAGGTATATGATCTATGACTTTTATTATTTTGAGGTATATTCTTTCTGTGCCTGTTTTTTTGAGGCTTTTTATCATGAAGGAGTGCTGGATTTATCAAATGCTATTTCTGCATCTGTTGGGATGATCGTGTGGTTTTTATTTTTAATTTTGTTTATGTGGTGCATCACATTTATTTATTTACCTATGTTGACTCATCCTTGCATCCTGGGATCATGTCTCTAGTCAACTATTTTGCCTGGGACCTGTCTATCTTTTTTACCACTTTATTTCTTGAGCCCCAAAGAGAATTCAGCATATTATAAGCACTCTATAATTTGAATAAATGAATCAATTAAGTTTCTCATAATTTTTACAGAAAATTCTCAGAAATTCTCCAGATAATCTAGCTCAGAATTTCCCCAGAGTATAAACTTTTTAAATTAAGATTGACTCTAGTAACTCACAATGTATCATAATTCAAAAGTAGAATGGTCCTTTGAAAAAATAGTTGATTGACTATGTGCCTGCTTCCCACAGGTGAATAGGAAGTGCCTTCATAGCAAGGGTTACATTTTTTAAACTCCATATTCTCTACTTCTAGTACAAAGTGATGAACACATAGGATAGTGCTAAGTATTTCCTGATTTAATAACATTTGACATTAGTGACTGCCTCTTTTGAGGTCTCGCCTTATAATAATATATATAATTATGCTTTTGCAATCTTTGAATATGCTCTTCCCCCTCCCTGGAATGTATGCCTCTCTGTTCTTCACTTGTTTTATTCCTAATCAAGCCACCTCAACCCTGCATCTTTGGAAGAGACAATTTTTAAATGTGATTCTCCATTTTCTTTGTGCAGAACTGTTGATAGGAAGAGAATGCCCATCTATCTTCTACATTTCCTAGCTCTGCTTGCATCTGTAAGACACTGTCACTTGTTCATAACTATGGAATAGGAGCAGAGTGATATGTCTTGGAGAAAGTAATTATAAGTGGGTGTCTTCCCCACTTTTTCTTTCCTATCTGTAGGCTGGATTCAGAGGATCTGGACTCAAAACATTGCTGGGCCATAGATAACATTAGATGGATTTCATTTAGATACGATCCACTGACCAATCAGAAAATACTACTTATATTTTCTGTGTTCAAGAAATGAATGTTTATTGCATAAAGTCATTATACATTTTGTTGTTGTTGTTGTTGTTGTTGTAGCAATTAGTGTTACCTTAAGTAATATACTTCCTGTCTTAGGAAAGTTTCCTCAGTTCCTCCTATCAAAGGAGATTTAACTATGTGAAACAAGCAGATCCCTGACTATAGTGTTAATCTACAAGGCTAACACTTGTGAATCACTAGAATCATATCAATTGGATAGACATTTCCTCTCTGGAAGAGTACTATATGGGTGTGAAATGAACTTTTTTTAAGCTGCTTTGTGTGGGGACAGATAGAGACTACAGACAGTGTGCACAAGTTCTTAAAGTGGCTTGTAAGAATGATTACTATGATAAATTGCATCTTCCTGTTTTATTGGGGAACACAAGTTTATTTATCCATTTAAATCTCTAATATTATGAAGACACAAAACAGTTCAATTTTTGTGTCATCAAATTTAAATGGAAATTACTAGAAAATATAATATATAAAATACATATAATAAGTCAGTAATACAATGTGCATTGTTTTGTTTACACAGAGGGAAATACTTTGAAAACATCAACAAAATGCCTCACAGCAGCTCAGAGGAACACTGGAGTCTAAGGTGCTCACACTCTCAGCCACACTCACTGTCCTCAGTTTGCTCTCAGGAAATCACATTCTCTGGATGATCTCCATTCTCACCACTGCTCCATTTTGTGTCCTTTGCTGGAATCTTTTCCTCTTCCTGAATTCTAAATTTTAGAGTATCCTAGAACTTAGTCCTTTTTAAGGTCTATTTACACTTATCCCTCAAGTGATCTTCTCTGTTCATGGCTTTAATTTTTATCTGCACACTGATGGCTCCCAGCATATACCCAGTTTCTCCCTCTCTCCAGAGTTTATTTGACAGCTACATATGGATGTCCAGGAAATATTTTGAACATAACACTTCCTAAGCAAAACTCTTGATTTTCCCACAACACTCATGTCCTCATTTTTTCCCTCAATTTTCCCCATTCTTCAATGGCTATTCCCTTAGTTTCTTTGGCTCAAAACTCAAGGATAAGCCTTCATTCTTTATAATCACTACATCAAATCTATGAGCAAGCCCTTCTGGCTTTCCCTTCAAATCACACACTGACTATAAGCATGTCAAGAGCTCTATCATCATCCTGGTCAAGTAACTCTCATCTCTCATGTTGATTATTGCAGCAGACTCCTGTTCCTTGCTTTCACCCATACAATATATTGCCAATATTACTCACAGAAGCCAGCATCATTAAAAAATATAAATCATATTATGGGAATATGCTGCTTAAAAACTCCTATGGCCTCCCATAAATTCTAACAACTAAGAAGAAAAATCGAAATTCTTTATCATGCTCTACAAGACTCCATGAGACCTAGGTCCTGCTTATCTCCCTGACCTCATCTCATAACACTCTCAACCTTATTCTCCTCTAGCCACACTGGCCTCTATCCTGTTCTCTGGGCTTGCAACACTATCTATTCCTTTAGATCTTCAAAAGGCTTTCTTCCTCCCTTCACTCAGATCTTTTCTCAAAGTTACCAGGTCAGAGAAGCCATCTCTGCTGAGTCTCTGAAATAACACACCACCACCAAACCCTACAATGAAGCCCTCTATCACCTTATCCTTCTTTATTTCTCATAAGACTCATCATTTCTCAAAATGGATTTAGATATTAATTGCTTATTTTCTATCTTTTCCACTAAATACCAGAAAAGAAGCTCCATTAGAACAGCTAGGATTTTTTGTTTGTTTTAAACACAATCATATTTCTTAAGTTTAAAATAGTGCTTGAAACACGGGAAGAATAAAGGAATTTAAAAGTAATAAGAAATTTTTGTTATATGAATTCATACTAGGTACATAAAGTGTTTATGTTAATAATAATTGGCATAGATAAAGCATTGTCTTCACAGATAATACCATTCTATAACATACATCAAAAGATGGCATTACAGTGTGATAATTTGAAAATAAACCTTTCTGACAATCATAGAAAGTGAAGACTGCACTTACTGACAATCAAAGGTATTCCCAACAGAACATGGGTGGTACCCAGAATAGGAAAAGCCACATTGCAACCACAAAAATGTGTAAAGACTCCCTTTTCTACTATCATGAGTAATTGTTTCTTTTTTACCCACACAAATTCTAGTTTCTTTTTAATCTTCCCACCCTTATGGATATAAGATCTTTTTTATTTTTAGAACAGTTTTTTTTAATGTTCATGATAAAATTGAGCAGAAGGTACAGATCTCCCATTTATGGCCTGCCCTCACAAATGTATAGCCCCTCCCATTATCAACATCCTGCCCTCACAAATGCATAGCCCCTCCCATTATCAACATCCCCAGCAGAGTGGTACATTTGTTACAACTGATGAACTTAACATCGATATATCAAAGTCACCCAAAATCCGCAGCTTACGTAGGGTTGACTTTTAGTGTTGTGCATTCTATGAGGTTGGACAAATGTATAATGACGTGTATTCACCATTATAGTATCAGAGTATTTTTGCTGCCCTAAAAATCCTCTATGATCTGCCTATTTATCCTCCCCTCCCCCAATCACTGGTAACTATTGATATTTTTATTGTCTTCCTGGTTTTGCCTTTTCCAGAATGTCATATAGTTGAAATCATGCAGTATATAGCCTTTTCAGATTGGCTTATTTCACTTAGTAACATACATTTAAGTTTCTTCCACATTTTTTCATAGCCTGAGAGCTTATTTATTCTTAGTGCTGAATAATATTCCATTACCTGGAATAGCTTATTTATCATAGATTATTTATCTATTCACCTACTGAAGAAAATCTTGGTTGCTTCAGATATAAATTTTTAAGATACCCAGTCATTATAATACCTTCACTTCTTAAAAACCATCCAATAAAGAATTGATTCTTGCTTTCTCAAATTATAGAATCTTCCAGAACAAGCATAAACCTATAAGAAGCTCTTCCTAAACCCCTCTGAGAGATTTCCAAGGTTCTTCTGGGGTTCATTCTTGATGCAGCTTATTTCGTTTGCGTATGAGTGTGTTTCTGGTAGTCTCAGGCTGGTGGGCTTCAACAGAAGGTAATTCCACCAAAATTCAGCTAAGCCACCTGTTGCTGCAGGCCAGAACAATCCAACTCAATAATAGTGTGCACATCTGACTTTCTAAGAATCCACCTGTTCAAGGCCAAATTGTCTGAGATACAAGACAAGTTTGTATGGAAGATTCCTGGTTCATAGACCTAAAACCCTAATCATGTACATATTTCTGTGAAGTTATTAAGAACTTATCAGATCTTAGGGTAGAAAGTAAAAAAAAATTATTGAAATATTCAGACTCATCCTAGGTATATACAGTGAAGGCCTTCCTGACCTCTATCAAGGAACAATGGGAAAACTTGCTCTCAATGAAAAAACTTGCTTGGAAAAAACTAATGGCCAGAATATGAGAAGGACTTAAAAAATAATGCCATAAACTTTACTGAAATGGAATATCTGAGAGTACATAAAAAATTGAAACAATCCACTTTAGATTATACATCTCAGGTCTTGCCAAGTAAATTTGACCTTGTTCAATCTTGAAAACAGCAAAATGATAAAACCATAGGAGAATTCAGAGATAGAAGAATTAGTTCCATTATTCAGCATTATACCTGCATGCTGATATTTCCACTACCCTCTCCTACGTTTTGTACATGGCCTAAAACCAAAAATTGCCGATCTGGTATGTAAATAAAAGATTAGATGGTAGATCACTCTATTATATAAATTTTAGCCTTTGGCTGAACACATTGCAGGGAATTTAGAAAGAAAAAAAATCAAACTAAACTTATGGATTTGAAAATAAAGCAAATGAATATAGAATTTCCACAGCCTGAAGAAACAATAAAAATCCCCTATTTAACAAAACCTTTATGGTTTTGTAAGTAAAAGCATAACTAGAAAATTAAATGCTCCATCCTACCAGAAATGTGAAGAAAAAAAACACTAAAATTTAAATCTCTGAGTATTGTGAAAAGAACTCCAAGGCAGACTATAACACCCAATTTCCAATGATTCTGTTAAACCATCGAAGAGAACAATCTCTAATGATAGAGGGGCAGAAGCAAAACTTTCTAAATAGCATGGGTGCTATCCTCTCAGCTATACATCCTACCATTTTTATGCCTCTAAGGAATTTTCAGACTACTGGAGTGTTAGAATTTCAAATACTCTTCAGACTCTCCCCTTCACTCAATGTTCAACAGTAACTCTCAGCCCTTTCATAAGCCAACATTGATTCCTCCTTTATGATAACATCCAAACACATTTATTATGGAGAGATTTATTTTAAATGTAACTAACAAATCAAATGTTCTGCAGATGGACTGTTTCTTAAAATGTGTGAAATCTCTTGCATGTGTGATGCATGCATCATACACTAATAGTTCAAGTGGATGTTTGTTTTCCTATTCTTGTGTACTTAACCCAGTCTCAACTTGAGGCATTTATTAGAGATTCCCACTACCCTCTGAGCCAAGGAATCCACTGATATCTTTAAATTATTTGGAGCTGGCCCCATCTAAGTAATAAATTATTTGTCCTAGTCTTTACCCAATGTTATGCAATATCCTTTGAAGATTAAAGCAAGAGGAGGACTGGATCTACTGTGAAATATTTATCAAAAAGTGATCCTTTTATTCCTTCTAATAGGCCCTATAATATTACTTTGTTACTTATAGGAAAAAAAACGAACATGAAAATATGTAGATTTGTGTAACATCTTAGTGTTATAAGGAAAATTGTGATCCACTCTTTCCCAGTGGTGCCAAAACTGAAACATCAGTTTGTTCTGAGTACTACTTAAAGCCATCTACCTTACTATTATAAACTTGCACCATTTCCTTCTGTCACTCTAGATCTGAACGGTCACTACTTATTTGCTTTGTCAACAATATGCCAGGTCTATTATAGATCAATGTTTTACAGAAGCCCCCTTCTACTTCTCTTAATTAAGACATAAAGAGTATAAAATTTTATTGTGACTTTTCTTTTTTACAATATATAACTTTTTTTTGAACCTCAAAAGACAAAGTTCTAAGATTATTTCCATCTATTTAATAAAAGCATTAATCCAGAAAAAACATAAAGCCTCCAAAGAGAAATTTTAATCCTGCCAACAAAAATTGCTTATTTATCACATGGTATGTTCCAAGAAGGTAAATCTCTAACCTTTGACAGATTACACAGATCTCTAATTTTTCTAAATCAATTCCAAAAGACAATTCTGGGAATTTTTATTACTTGCTAGATATAAGGTACTATGTTTCAAATTTTTCTGAGATTGCATCTCATTTATATAATTAATCTCTAGGCCTTGAATATTTTCTAGGGGGAAAACATAAAAAGTCTTTATTAAGTCAAATTCTATCAATGGTCAATAGCCCTGAAATTTAGGATTGCCTAATTATCACATATCATTTTCTTTTTTGACCATGAATATGCTGGTCAGACACTAGATATACTCTGATAATATATCATATGAGGCATATTTTCTTTATGGAGGAGCTATATTAGCAGCAACAAAACTTGGAGAATCTATAGAAGATTTAGTTCTAATGCCCTCATAAAATTTGTTGGATTTCCTTACTGTGCAGACTGCCATTCAAAGAAACATTAGGAAATTGTTGGCTTATGTCGTCTTAAATTTTGTTACCTGTCCTTTTTACATATTACTATCTGCTGTTATAACCCTAAACTCAGCAATTCTTCTTCTCTACCTGAGAAAGGGAAGTTCCATTTTTAATCTACTTTTAGATGACTATCAAACACCTTCCCACATCTTTTGAATATTTTTAGGAAAACCTTGATTTAAATTTATTTGTTGAGGATACATACTTGAAAACAGATTCAAAATATGTTGAAGCATGCTATGGTGGCTCATATCTATTAATTCAGCTCAAATGGCAGAGTTGATCACTCTCACATAAGTTTTCCAGCCATTTGTTAAAACATTTATAAGCACATTATTGCTTTACCCTCACGCTAAACCTAGGAGAAACTTTAAGATTTAAAAGTAGATCATTTTAGATTAGAAACCTGAAGTTTGTCCCAACATCTCCATACTCATTTTACCCACTCATTAACAATTTAATTTATTTGACAAATATTTCTTGAGCATGTACTCTATTCCATTGTTGAAAACTTCTGAATTTCTATGAACGGAGACTTGGGTGTGAAGGACCATCTTGAAGATATATCTGTTTGGCAAGGATATTAGTTTTACTTAGAGGATCTGCTTATTTGGAGTGGCTCAAAGTGTAAAATAGCAAACACGAAGGAGATTATAGAGGTACTAAATTTTACTCCCTTTCCACTCATCTTTGCCAACACTATGTGTAATACTGAACTATGTTTAAAAAGATGAACTTAACAGAATTGTCCCAGGACCATGTGGAGTGTACTGCACTGTTTCAAGTACCCAGGCTGGTTAATACACCTGAAGACTCAAGATTTTCCTAATATGAAGTTGATAATTGTCACCACTGGGCTAGTTAATACCCAATCTCCAGCCAATTTCTTGGCATTAATCCACACACCATGCCCTATCATGAGAGTTGCTGACTATAGCAACTCATTTTTCTGCAAACTGCTCATAACATATTCTAGGAAAAATGCCAGCGTTTTCACATCTTTTACTGCTGTCCCTGGAAATGTGTCCCCTAATAGCGCCCTGATTGTTTTCCACTGGGCCTTTCCTATGCAGAGAACGTACACATCTTTAGGAACATTTCATGAGGATGTTTTTATAAATGAAAATCTTTTACTACTCTATTGACTTGATCTGCTGTTTAAACTGAATTTTAGCTAAAGAGAAATTATCACTCACTCTATCTTATTTCTTTAGCCAACACAAGGAAAGTAAATAGGAAGTCATTTAGACTTTAAAAAGTAGTACATTATTTTACATATATATTACATTAATTCTAAATAAAATGGAATAAAAGAACCTTTCATGGATCAAGCATTAGTTTAGAAAACTCTGCATGTACTTAAATAATAGTTTACAAGTGTTTGATGTTAAGTGCATGCCAGAAGCAAAATAAAACCTTCATTTGAAACTGAGAGGTGTGATCTGAAGTTTAAAATATTTATTTATAAAATAAATCTTTAAAATGATCTAAGGAAGGGAGCTGGAGCTGAAGAATGTAGTGAACTAAACCTATAGTTGGATATATGGCATCCTGGGAACATAGCAGGAACTTATAAAAATAACATTGTCTTAGGCTGATGCCATGGCACTCTAGCTGGGGCAACAGAGTGAGACTCTGTCCCCAAAAAAAAAAAATGCTAGAAAAATAATGTTGTCATTAATTTGGCATAGTTAAAAGGATTCCTATAAACTCTATTATAGTCAATAATAAGAAAATATATATATTTTTTCTCTAAATTCATGTCTTTAGGAAATAATTGTGGATGAAATGCGTTTTAGGCTGGCAGAACATTTCTACCAAGGATTCCAAGATTAGGAGTATTCTTTCTTGGCAATTACTGAGTGACAAATTGCTAAGTGGCTCAATTATGATCTTCATTCCCCATCCAAAGTGTTACTAAAATTATTATTCTAAACAGATATGTAAAAACTTTATACTATTAAAGGAAAATGGAGGAACTTCAAATATCTCAGGATGTAAGATAGCAGAAACTGTAAGTTTTTTCTTTAGTCATCGAGGAGAGTCAGACAAATGGAAAAGGAACTAGAGAATAGGAAATTTTGTTTCATTATGTGGGAAGTTGTGGTTTGGTAATTCAATATGTAAAGTTATATGCCAAGGTGAGTAAAAGCATTTGAATAAGCATAGTGTTTGATAGAAATAAAATGCCTTATTTTTCCTCCTTCTGCTGAGAATTACTAGATTTTCATAATTTTTCCTAGTTCAGAATACAATTATTCATATATGAATTGTTCACATAAAAAAAAGAAAAAAATAGATACAGAGATTAGAAAATACCTGTATTTTCACCCAGGGCATGAGATAACTCTAAATGTTTATACTTGACTATATTTCTTCTATCTTATTTCAAAACTAGATAGTAGCTATATTGGTATTTAGTCATGCATTTATATTAGACAAACATTTTTGCAGAAATAAATTGTTTAAAATGCTCATCACTTATAAGGACATTTTCACCTGCAGATATATTTACAACAATATATATTTATAATCAGTGGTCCTAAATTCACCTGCCTAAATTCTACAGTTGTCTACAGTGTCTGTGTTCTCAGGTACATATATCTATACTCAGTAATAAAGCCATGTGAATCAATTTATAAACTATGTTTTCTAGTGGGTGCTGCATAAAAATTTTTTAAATGTATGCCGGACTATTATTGCCTATAATTTAATGGGGAAGATTCCTTTTATTCTAAGCAAATGAGACTCTTTTAGGTTGAACATTATCATTATTTTTCTATTCATTTAAATTTAACTGGAAGGCACTTTACACAAACACAGGACTGTTTGCTCGTAAAGATCACTGTCATATTATAATTCCAAAGATATTTTCCCTCCCTGATGGATTAGTCCAGATGTGTCCCAAGCCTGTCACAAACCAGAAAAAGGTCAAAGATCATGTAATTCTGTGTTGGGCCCTCTGTCAAGTCATGTTTACTGTCACCAAAAGGTTAAACTGGAGAAGAAAAAAATCAGGTTGATGAATGGTTCAGAATGTGTGTCAATGAAATGAAAGAGATGGCATGCACTTGTTTGAGGCAATAAGCCATCCAGATTTTGCCCTGTCACTTTTAGTTTTTCAAAAGCGCATTGCTCTAAGGTCTGGATCCTGAACATGCCTTAAGGCACTGGGACCATAGAAACAAATAACTCATTAATTTGTGTCCTGCCTGTTGTTTGGAGATGCAGGCCTTTCCCTTTGCTGATTTCTGTCTCACTTCATTCTATATTACCATCTCCAAACATTTTTGAGTGAACAGCTGCAACTATGTTGGGCTCTTTTAATTAAAAGAAATGGTAGTAGGGCGAAAAAGTGAAAACCAGAAACAGTAAAATTTATTTTATTACTGTTTATAAATAAATGTGCTCTAATAGAGAGGTTTTAAAATAAGAAGCAAAATAAAGTCAACATTTCATCTCTTTATATCTTACTTAAGAATTTTTGCAAAACAAGAAGGCAACAATACTCACAACATGAAAACATATACAGTGTATTTTCACAGTTCTAAGATCACAGTGAAATGGTGAATTTAAAACTCATGTCTCCTACTGAGCTGAGCCCATTCTCATATGCTGCAAGAGAAACGGGATTATGATGTCTGTAATCCAAACAGTTTTAAATAAATCTTAGACTGTCTCAAAATAGTTGCAAGTGATTTGAGCCAGAGATAAGGTTAATTTTTTCAAAACTTTAGAAGTGATTTTAATTCTGTCTGAGTGACTAATCAGTACAGCAATTAGTGGTGTAGTGAGGTATACAATCTTCTTCCTCTTGCCTTGCAAAGCCATGTGGTTTCCTTCTAAGTATCTACCCTTGATGGCATTATGCCATTTTTCTTTACATTCTTCCTGGGATTATCAAATATCATTTCATAGGTAACACTCACATTTATTTACTTCAGCTTTGACTTTTCTCTTGAATTTATTAGAGTGTATATTTTTCAAAAAGGTGTTGTATTCACCAAAGCGTAGTGCCTTACCCAGTTTCAGGGGTAATATAATCTCTGATTGGGGAGTGAATTTTGATTTTGAGCCAGGATTATGTTAAAAGTTCAATCCAAGTTGAAGATAGACGCATAAGTAAGATCAAGATCCATGCTGGGACAGGAGGAAGGTTATAACAGAGCAGAGATTTGGGGAGGTCAGACATTATAAAAAGAACTTCTACTTAGATTATCAACAGTCAGGAAGAATACTGAGGAGGAACAGGGCCATCTGCAGTTAGTTACTGCTGATGGGAGAGGCATGGGAGGATCCCACATCACCCAATCATGGGACCAGTGAAAGCACAACTAATTTGTTGGGATTCTGAGAAAAAGTGGATCTAATATTCAATGACCACTTTCTTTACTATAAGATAGGAGTGGTACTCTAAAGGAATTTAAGTGATTTTTCAAGTTCTAAAATATCATCAAATACAATAATGATGTTTTAATATTGGTCATCTTTGAGTCAAACATTGATTTACTTTCTTGCCATATATATAAGTGGTCCTGAAACTGCAGTCCCCAGACTGGTAGCATCAACATCACTTAATAAATTGTAAGAAATACAAATTCTGAAGCCTCACCACATCTGATCAGAAAGTCTAGGAGTGCAACCTAGGAATCTATTTTTGTAACAAGCCATCCTGGTGATTCTGGTGGGTGTTAAAGTCTGAGATCCACCGTATTGTACCATGCTGCAACAAACACTCATTGACAGCCTTAAGATACTTAGGGTATAGACATAAATAAAACAGGGGCTCTCCCCTTATGCCACAAAACATTATGGGTTTCAAAGAAAACAATATATAAAAATAACACTTTTAACAGTCACTTCTATTAATTGAGTTCTTATTATTGTTCAATTTGATAAATGAGGAAACTGAAGTGCAGTGACAAATATAAGTTTCCCAGGTTTTGATAACTGTCTAATGATAGGAATCAGAATCTTTTCTCTTTGTGTCATATTGAAATGGGTTTAGGTAGAATTTCTCTTCAGATCAGGAAGCAACTTTAAGCATCTTTAGTATATGTGATAGTTTAAGATTTTGCAACAATAAGGATATCACATATTTTATTGGTTCTTTCACCCCTTCCCTTCACCCTGTTTTGTGTGTTAATGTGAAGCAAAACTTAGGCCAAGACCTGCATATATTTGGTACATAGATTTTTTCTACATCATTAAATATCTTTAAAAAAGCTCAAAATCTAACTGTTTAATTACTTTATGGTGAACATCATATGAGCTTCTAAATAAATAATTACTCATTACTTAGTTTAGATATAACATATTCATTTCATAATATCATAGGACTGCAGTTATAGAAGAGATTTTTAGTCAAATTGTAGTCAAATTTCCACATTTGCAGCTCTTTGCTCATATTAACATATTCCTATCTTTCCAAAGTCTTGTTACAAACCATACTTCATTTATTATCACTTTACAAATATAAAGTTATGACAATAAATAATGCTTTTTGTTTTGAATAAGCATATTCAAAGGGAAACTATGTTATACCTTTAAGAAGCAGTTTACCAGTCCTGGAGAAGAGCCTGTTGTTGAGTTTGGTGCTAGCAGAGCATCATCATCATTCTATAGTAGCCCCTGCACTTGCAGATTATCATGTGTCTAAAGGAAATAATCATTCTCAAAGAAGCAAATCAAGCTGCTTCAGCTCTTCATAGTTATACCAGAATTAGCATTCAAATAATTCAACTGGGGACTCAAGCAAGCACCTGCTGATTCTCCTTTCTGTTAAGACTACAAAATACAATTAACTCCATGAAATATTGTCATTTTAAAAAAAGTAAAACATGGGCTTTGGAGACACACAGGCCTAGGATCAAATCCTGATTGTATTATTTACTAGCTGGATAAACTTTAGTGAGTTACTTAGCTTGTGTGAATTTCATTTTCCCTACTTGTCAGATATAAAAATCACCACTTGTGAGAATTCATTGAGGAAGCTAATGTATAATGCCTATCTATAAACCTCATAATTCCTCAAAATCCTCCCTATTTCCATGGCTTCAAACTTTATACAGGGATGACCCAACACTTCTGGAGAGTAACTTTATAAGGGCTGTAGATCTGGAATTAGAATGTCTACATCTGAGTGCTGGGTTAAAGGCCTGCTGGCCCTGCTGCCTTGTGATTCAGTGTCTCACAACCTAGCATTGTATGAGGGTTAAAGAAGATCATGCCAAATGAAGATGCTTAGTATAAAACTGACACATATGAATATTGATTCAATATGTATTATTATGGCTATTGTTATCATTCCATTCCTTCAGTCTGGGCTGAACTGCTCTACCTATATATGGCTTAGGGAAATAGCTACAGTTCCATTGTTAGGTGAAGTACAGCATCATTCACAAGGTTTGTTCTCAGAAGTGATCTGTGATAGTCATTGTTAATGAAGATGGCTGCACAAGTTAAGAGTATTATTTTCATCTGAAACCATTAATTGGCAAGTATTCCAATCTCTCATTCTCAGAACTCATAGTTTAAAAGGTAGGTTATTAAAGTTGTTAGGTATTCAACTGGTCTGAATTCATGAGAAGAAAAGTTTGCCAAGTTACGGATTGCTATGGGAAGCATGCCTTTCCCTTTTTGTTATTTCAGAATATTATGGGGGTAAAAATGTTTTGGCTATGAGAATTGGTTTTGTACAGTTTGAGTCAAAGTTATAAGTGTGCCCATGACCAGATAGTGTGCATCGTACCCATTAAGTGTGATGTTACACATCCCCTCATGTCCCCCACCTACTTGATTTCTGTTGTTTTACTTCCATATGACACATGAATGTTGAACGATTAATTCCACTTTAATACTGAGTACATGGGGTGATTTTTTTTCCATTCTTGTGATACTTCATTTAGGAGAATGGTCTCCAGGTCCATCCAAGTTGATACAAAAGGTATTAGTTCACCATTTTCTTATGGGTGGGTAATGCTCCATGGTATACATATACCACACTTTATTAATCCACTCATGAATTTGATGGGCACTTGGGTTGATTCCACATATTTGTGATTGTGAATTGTGCTGCAATAAACATTTGAGTGTAAGGGTCTTTTCTATAAAATGGCTTTTTTTTCCTTTGGGTGAATGCCCAATAGTGGAAATGCTGGATCAAACAGTAGCTCTGCTTTTAGTTTTTTCAGGTACCTCCATACTGTTTTCCATAGATGGTGCACTAATTTGCAGTCCTGCCAAAAAATGTATAAGCATTTTTCCATCTGCATCCATGACAGCATCTGTTGTTTTGGACATTTTAATAAAAGCCATTCTCACTGGTATTAGGTGATATCTCATTGTGGTTTTGATTTGCATTTTCCTGATGATTAGAGATGTTGAGAATTTTTCATGTGTTTATTGGCCATTAGTCTCTCGTATGTGGAAAAGTTTCTGTTCATGTTTTCTTCCCACTTCTTAATTAGGTTGTTTGATTTTTTTCTTGCTGATTTGTTTGAGTTCTTTATAGATTCTGGTAATAGCCATTTATCAGATATATAGCATGCAAATATTTTCTCCCATTCTGCAAGATGTCTGTTAGCTCTCTTGATTGTTTCTTTGGCTGTGCAGAAGCTTTTTAATTTAATCTCGTCCCATTTATTAATTTTTGCTGATGTTGTGAGTACCTTTGGGGATCTTCTTCATAAATTCTTTGCCTAAGCCAATATCTATAAGAGTTTTCCAACATTTTCTTCTAGAATTCTTATAGTTTCATGCCTTAGGTTTAAGCCTATTATCCATCTTGAATTAATTTTTGTGAGGGGTGAAAGGTAAGGATGTTGTTTTAGTCTTCTACATGTAGCTCCCAATTTTCTCAGAGCTATTTATTGAATAGGGATTCTTTTCCCCAGTGTATATTTTTGTCTGTTTTGTCAAAGGTCAGATGGCAATATGAGGATAATTTGATATCTTGGCTCGCTGCTCTGATCCATTGGTCTATGTCTCTGTTTGGGGGCCAGTACCATGCTATTTTGGCTACTATAGCCTTGTGGTTATCTTGAAGTCTGGTAAAATTATGTGTCCCAATTTGTTCTTTTTGCTTAAGATTGCTTTGGCTATTTTGGCTTTTTTTTGTTTGTTTGCATCCCTATGAAGCACTGAATTATTTTTTCCAGATCTGTAAGAAAATCACATTGGTAATTTAATGGGGATTGTACTGAATCTGTAAATCACTTTGGGTAGTATAGTCATTTTAATAATATTGATTTTGCTGATCCATGAATATGATATGTTTTTCTATTGGTTTCCATCCTCTGTGATTTCTTTCCTCAGTGATTCATAGCTATGCTTGTAGAGGTCTTTCACTTCCTTGGTTAAATATATTCCTTGGTATTTGATGTTCATCTTTGGTATTGGGAAAGGTGTGATTATTTGATTTGATTCTCAGCTTGACCGTTGTTGGTGTATAAAAATGCTACTGATTTATGTACAGTGATTCTGCAACTTGAGACTTTGTTTAATTTATTTATCCATTCCAGGAGTCTTTTGGTGTTATCTTTGGGGTTTTCTAGATATAAGATCATATCATCAGCAAAAAGCAATATGTGACCTATTCTTTCCTGTTTGGATACATTTGATTTCCTTCTCTTGTCTTATTCCTCTGGCTAGAACTTCTAGCACTATGTTGAATAGAATTAGAGACAGTGGGCAACTTTTTCTCATTCTAGTTCTAAGAAGAATGCTTTCAGTTATTCCCCATTCAGTATAATGTTCGCTGTGGATTTGTCCTAAATGGTTTTTATAATTTTAAGGTATGTATCATCTATCCCTATTTTCTTAAGAGTTCTTATCATAAGAGGATGCTGAATTTTTTCAAATGCTTCTTATGCACCTATTGAGATGATCATTTGATATTTGTTTTTGCTTCTGTTTTTTTGTTTTGTTTTGTTTTGTTTTGTTTTGAGACAGAGTCTCACTATTGTTTCCCAGTTAGAGTGCTGTGGTGTCAACCTAGCTCACAGCAACCTCAAACTCCTTGGCTCAAGCAATCCTCCTGCCTCAGACTCCTGAGTAGCTGGGACTACAGGCATGTGCCACCATGCCCAGCTAATTTTTTCTATATATTTTTAGTTGGCCGATTAATTTCTTTCTATTTTTAGTACAGACGGGGTCTTACTCTTGCTCAGGCTGGTCTTGAACTCCTGAGCTCAAATGATTCTCTCACCTTGGCCTCCCAGAGTGCTAGGATTACAGGCATGAGCCACTGTGCCCTGCCTTTTGCTTCTGTTTATGTGGTGATTCTCCTTTATGGATTCACATATATTGAACCAGGGAAGCAAGGATGGCAGATTATTTTTTTTGATGTGCAGCTGAATTCGGTTTGCTAGAATTTTCACATCTATATTTACAAGCAATATTGGTCTGTAGTTTTCTTTTTTGTGTCATTTCCCTCCTTTGGTATCAAGGTGAAACTAGCTTCATAGAACAAATTAGAGAGGGTTCCTTCCTCTCTAATTTGGTATGAAGAGGGAGGAACCCTCTCTAATTTGGTATGAAATAATTTCTGCAGTATGTGTACCAATTCTTTTTGTAGGTCTGGTAAATGAAAATATAAAAAATATAAAAGTTCTGGTCCAGAACTTCTTTGTTGGAAGATTTTCTATTGTTGCTTTAATTTGTTACTCGATATTGGTCCATTCAGTTCTATTTCTTCCTGATTGAGCCTAGGGAGGTTGTGTGTTTCCAAGAACTTGTCTATTTCCTCAATGGTTTCAAATTTATGTGCATAGATATTTTTATAGTATTCAGGGGTGATGTTTTGTATTTCTGTGGTATCAGTTGTAATACCTCCATTTTCATTTCTGATTGAGCTTATTAGTGTTCTTTTTCTTCTATTCTTATTTAATCTAGCAAGAGGTCTGTCGATTTTGTTTATCTTTTCAAAGAACCAACTTTGTGTTTCATTAATCTTCTGTATGATTCTTTTGTTATCAATTCATTTACTTCTGCTCTGACCTTAGTTATTTCTTTTCTTCTGCTGGCTTTGGAATTAATTTGCTCTTCCTTTTCTAATTCCTTGAGATGATTCTTTAGATTGTTGGTTTGTGATCTTTCTGTATTTTTGATGTATTAACTTAAAGCTATGAATGTTTCTCTTATGGTTGCTTTTGCCGAATTCCACAGATTTTGATGACTTATGTCCACCTTGTCATTTAGTTTGAGGAATCTTTTGATTTCTACCTAATTTCCTCCTTGATCCAATAATCATTCAGCAGTAGGTTGTTTAATTTCCATGACTTGGTATAGACTTGAATGTTTCTGTTGGAATTAATTTCTAATTTTATTCCACTATAGTCTGAGAAGTTACATGGTATAATTTCTATTTTTTAAATTTGTGCAGCATGTTTTGTGGCCTAAGATGTGATCAATCTTAGAGAATGCTCAATGTGCTGATGAGAAGAATATATATTCAGTAGTTGTGGGGTAGAATGTTCTGTAAATGTCTATTAGGCCCACTTATTCTAGAGTTCCATTTAAGTCCAGTGTTTCTTTCTTTATTTTCTGCTTAGACAATCTGTCCATTTGTGTCAGTGGGATATTGAAATCCACAGCTACTATGATGCTGCTGTTTATCACTTTGTTTAGATCCAGTATGATTTGCTTTATGAATCTGGGTGCATCTGTGGTAGGTGCACAAACATCTAGAATTGTTATGTCTTCTTGATGAATTTCTCCCTTTACCATTATATAATGCTCATCTTTGTCTTTCTTTACTATTTTTGATTTGAAGTCTACATTATCTTATATGAGAATGGCTACACTGGCTTCCTTTTGGGTTCCATTTGTGTGGAAAATTGTTTTCCATCCCTTCACTTTGAGTCTGAATGAGTGTGGATTTGATATATTCCTATAGACAGAAGATATTTGGCTTGTATTTTTTTTTTATATTCTTTTTTTTTTTTTATTTTGGCATATTATGGGGCTACAGATTTTAAGGTTTCAATAAATGCCCATTTCCCCCCCTCCCCCCAAAAGTCTGAGTCTCCATCATGACCATCCCCCAGATGGTGCACATCTCACTCATTATGTATGTATATACCCGCCCCCCTCCCCCCTCCCACCTCCCCAATACCCTATTACTGTAGCACCTGTGTGTCCACTTAGATGCTACTCAGTTAATACCAGTTTGCTAGAGAATATATCTGGTGCTTGTTTTTCCATTCTTGGGATACTTCACTTAGTAGTATGGGTTCCAGCTCTAACCATGAAAATATAAGATGTGCTATATCACCGTTGTTTCTTAGAGCTGAATAGTACTCCATGGTATACATATACCACATTTTATTAATCCATTCTTGGATTGATGGGCACTTGGGCTGTTTCCATAGCCTTGCGATTATGAATTGTGCTGCTATAAACATTCGAGTGCAGGTGTCTTTTTTGAAGAGTGTCACTGGATCATTTGGGTAGATGCCCAGCAATGGGATTGCTGGATCAAATGGTATATTCACTTGTATCGCTTTAAGGTATCTCCATATTGCTTTCCACAGAGGTTGAACTAGTTTGCAGTTCCACCAGCAGTGTAGGAGTGTTCCTCTCTCTCCACAACCACGCCAGCATTTGTTATTTGGAGACTTTTTGATAAAGGCCATTCTCACTGGAGTTAAGTGATATCTCATTGTAGTTTTGATTTGCATTTCCCTGATGATTAGGGATGGTGAGCATTTTTTCATATGTTTGTTGGCCATTCTTCTGTCTTCTTTAGAAAAGTTTCTGTTCATGTCCTTTGCCCACTTTTTAATAGGGTTATTTGATTTTTTCTTGCTGATTTTCGTGAGTTCTAAGTATATTCTAGTTATCAGTCCTTTATCGGATACATAGGATGCAAAAATTTTCTCCCATTCTGTAGGTTGTCTGTTTACTTTCATGACTGTTTCTTTGGCTGTGCAGAAGCTTTGTAGTTTCATCATGTCCCATTTATTTATTTTTGTTGCTGCTTTGATTGCCTTTGGGGATTTCTTCATAAACTCTTTGCCTAGGCCGATGTCTAGGAGAGTGTTTCCAACATTTTCCTCTAGAATTCTAATGGTTTCATACCTGAGATTTAAGTCTGTTATCCAGCGTGAGTTGATTTTTGTGAGAGGTGAAAGGTGTGGGTCCTGTTTTAACCTTCTACAAGTGGCTATCCAGTTTTCCCAGCACCATTTATTGAAGAGGGATTCTTTTCCCCAGCGTATGTTTTTGTCTGCTTTGTCAAAGATGAGATGGCTATATGAGGATGGTTTTATATCAGGATTCTCACATCTGTTCCACTGGTCAATAATCCTATTTTTGTGCCAATACCATATTGTTTTAATTACTACAGCTTTGTAGTATAGTTTGATATCTGGCATATTAATGCCTCCCAATTTGTTTTTGTTGCCTAGAATTGCTCTTGATATTCGGGGTCTTCTTTGGTTCCATACAAAGCGTAAAATTATTTTTTCTATATCTGTGAAGAATGCTGATGGGATTTTAATAGGTATTGCATTGAATCTGTAGATCAGTTTGGGTAGTATAGACATTTTAATGATGTTGAGTCTGCCGATCCACGAGCATGGTATGGATTTCCATCTGTTTACATCCTCTGCTATTTCCTTCCTCAGTGTTTCATAGTTCTCCCTGTAGAGGTCTTTTACCTCCTTGGTTAAGTATACTCCTAGGTACTTTAATTTCTTTGTTGCTATTGTGAAGGGTATTGAGTCTTTAATTTGGTTTTCGATTTGATTGTTGTTGGCATATACGAATGCCTCTGATTTCTGTGTATTGATTTTGTATCCTGAGACTTTGCTAAATTCATTGATCAGTTCCAGAAGTTTCCTGGTTGAATCTTTGGGGTTTTCTAGATATAATATCATATCATCAGCAAACAGTGAAAGTTTGATCTCTTCTGCCCCTATTTGGATACCTTTAATTCCACTTTCCTGTCTGATTGCTGTAGCCAGGACTTCCAGTACTATGTTGAATAGAAGTGGAGATAGTGGGCAGCCTTGTCTGGTTCCGGTTCTAAGTGGGAATGCTTTCAGTTTTTCCCCATTCAGTATGATGTTAGCTATGGGTCTGTCATAAATGGCTTGTATCATTTTTAGATATGTCCCTTCTATGCCTATTTTCTTGAGTGTTCGTATCATGAAAGGGTGTTGAATTTTGTCAAAAGCTTTTTCTGCATCTATTGAGAGAATCATGTGGTCTTTGTTTTTGCTTCTGTTTATGTGGTGAATTGCATTTATAGATTTGCGTATGTTGAACCATCCCTGCATTCCTGGGATGAAGCCCACTTGGTCATGATGGATTATTTTTTTGATAAGCATCTGGATTCGGTTAGCTAAGATTTTGTTGAAAATTTTTGCATCTATATTCATTAGGGATATTGGTCTGTAGTTTTCTTTTTTTGTTGGATTCTTTCCGGGTTTTGGTATCAGAGTAATATTCGCTTCATAAAAGGTGTCAGGGAGGTTTCCATTCTTCTCGATGTCATGGAATAGTTTCTGCAAGATAGGTATTAGTTCTTCTTTGTAAGTGTGGTAAAATTCGGGTGTGAAGCCATCTGGACCGGGACTTTTCTTTTTAGGGAGATTTTTAATTGCTGTTTCTATTTCAGCTGTTGAGATTGGTCTGTTCAGGGAATCTATTTCTTCCTGGTTGAGCCTAGGGAGGCTGTGTGTTTCTAGAAATTTGTCCATTTCCTCCACATTTTCCAGTTTGTGTGAATAAATATCTTTGTAGTACTCATAAATTATATCTTGTATCTCTTTGGGATCGGTTGTGATATCTCCTTTTTTATTCCTGATGGAGCTTATTAGAGATTTCTCTTTTCTGCTTTTCGTTAGCTTAGCCAGTGGCGTGTCAATTTTGTTTATTTTTTCAAAGAACCAACTTTTTGTTTTGTTAATCTCCTGAATAGCTTTCCTGTTTTCAATTTCATTTAGTTCTGATTTGATCTTGTTGATTTCACTCCTTCTGCTGGGTTTGGGGCTGGTCTGTTCTTCTTTTTCCAGCTCTTTGAGTCGTTTCATTAGATTGTCTATTTGTGATCTTTTTGACTTTTGATTATAGGCATTTATGGAGATAAACTTTCCTCTCAGAACAGCTTTAGCTGTGTCCCAGAGGAGTTGATAACTTGTCTCTCCATTGTCGTTTTCTTCATAGAAGTTTTTTATTTCCGTCTTGATTTCTTCATTTACAAAGTAATCATTTAGTAGGAGGTTGTTTAATTTCCACGTTTTTGTGTAGAAATGTGAGTTTCTGTTAGGGTTGATTTCTAGTTTTATTCCATTGTGATCTGAGAAGATACATGGTATGATTTCTATTTTTTTAAATTTCTTGAGATTTACTTTGTGTCCTAGGATATGTTCAATCTTAGAGAATGTCCCGTGAGCTGATGAGAAGAACGTGTATTCAGTGGATTTGGGGTAGAATGTCCTGTAGATGTCAGTCAGATCCAATTGTTCTAGAGTTTTGTTTAAGTCCATTATTTCTTTATTAATTTTCTGTTTGGAGGATCTGTCTTGAGCCGTCAGTGGGGAATTGAAATCTCCAGTGATTATGGAGTTGGTATTAATCCATTTGCTTAGATCTAGTAAGGTTTGCTTTATGAAACTGGGTGCACCTAAGTTGGGTGCATAAATATTTAAAATTGTTATCTCTTCTTGTTGAACTGTGCCCTTCACCATTATGTAATGACCCTCTTTGTCTTTCACTACTTTTGTTGGTTTAAAAACTAAATCGTCTGAAATTAGAACAGCCACACCAGCCTTCTTTTGGCTTCCACTTGCCTGGAATACTGATCTCCACCCTTTTACTTTTAGTCTATATGCATCCTTGCAGGTTAGATGTGTTTCCTGAAGACAGCATATACTTGGCCTGTATTTTCTTATCCATTCAGCCAGCCTATGTCTCTTGAGTGGAGAGTTTAAGCCATTCACATTTATTGAGAGAACTGATAGGTAAGGTAAATTACTGTTCATTCTCTTGGGTTGGATGTTGTTGCTTTGATTTCTCTGTTGAGCCATAGAGATATCTGGCCTTTAATCATTGGGTGTTGGTTTTTTTTTTGTTGTTTGTTTGTTGTTTTTTTTTATATTCGTGAGTTTCTATTATGGTGTTCGATGTGTAACACTGTTTTGAGAACTTCTTGTAGGGCTGGTCTTGTCTTGGTGAATTCTCTGAGGCTTTGCTTGTCTGGGAATGTCTTTATTTCTCCTTCATATATGAAGCTTAGTTTTGCAGGGAATAGGATTCTAGGCTGGGCATTGTTTTGTTTCAGAAGAGTGAGAATGGGGCCCCAGTCTCTCCTTGCTTGTAAAGTCTCATTAGAGAAGTCTGATGTTATTCGAATTGGCTTTCCTTTATATGTTACTTGCTTCTTTTGTCTTACAGCTTTTAGAAGGGCCTCTTTAGTTGATACTTTGGTCAGTCTGATGACTGCATGACGAGACGTCCTCCTGTTTGCATTGAATCTCCCAGGGGTCCTCTGGGCTTCTTGAACTTGTATATCGAGATTTTGAGCAAGGCCTGGGAAATTTTCCTCTATTATATCTTCAAAAAGCTTGTCCAGCCCCTGAGTGTTGTCTTCCTCCCCTTCGGCCAACCCTATGACCCTCACGTTAGGTTTTTTCACATAATCCCACAGCTCTTGTAGACTTTGCTCTTTTGTCTTGTTTCTCTGCTGTATTTCTGTGACTGATTTATTTAATTGGAAGGTGTTATCTTCAAGCTCTGAGATTCTTTCTTCTGCTTGATCCACCCTGTTCTTGAGACTTTCCACAGTATTTTGTAGTTCCCTGAGTTGATTCTTCATCTCCAGGACTTCGGTTAAAGTTTTCTTCACTGTGTCAATCTCTTTGTTGTACCTTTGTTCCATTTCCTGGAGATTTTTTCTGTTTTCTTGGTGTTGGTTATTGAGTTGTTGTTGCAGGTCAGTGAGTGTTCTTATGATCCACATTCGAAATTCCTCTTCTGTCATTTTAGTTGCCAGGTTTTGGTTGTTGTCTGTTTCTAAGGGGCTGGTGCTCCTCTTTGGGGGTGTGTTTTCCGTTTGTTTCTTCATATTTCCGGAGTTCCTTCGCTGATTTCTTCCCATTTTGCTCAGTTGTTGTTTCTTTCCTTTAGGTTTTCGTTTGGGTATTCACACGTCTTATTTATTTTCTGAGCCGGTAGGTGGAGTTGCTCTCTGTCAGCAGCCTTCGCTGGGGTGGTGTCTGCAGGTCTCTCAACCCGCTGGGGATCCAGCAGTCCGAGATGTAGAGGAGGGGAAACAGCTAATTACCCTACCCCTCCTGCTGGTCTCCTTAATTACACAGGTGGGAATAGATGGCAGGAACTGGAGCAGTTCCTCTCTCAGCTCCACCCCCAAGGTGGGGCTAGAGACTTTGGAACCGAAGGCCCAGCTCCAAGTCACCAGAGCGTGTGGGTAGTAATGTCTCTCTGTCTTGTATTCGCTGAAGCCTGCTTCCTACAAGGCTCGGCTCTGCTCAGGCAAACTCCAGGGCCTGGACACCGAGCACAGAAGACCTGTGCAGACAGAGAGTGGCCAGAAGCCGGCAGGCCCGTAGCCAAACCCTGGGAACCCCGTCTTCTGTCTCTGTAATTGCACGGGTGGAGATAAGCGGTAGGAATGGGAACAGTTCCTATCTCAGCTTTGCCCCCAAGGCAGGGACAGAAACTTTAGAGCCAAGGCTCAGCCACAAGAAACAGGACGGTGGTAGATGTAAAGACGCTCTGCCTTATAGCAGCTAAGGGTAACTTCCTTCGTGGGTGTCTCCTGCCAGGCAGGTTCTGCACTCTGGACACAGAGCGCAGGAGACCTGTGCAGTGAGAGATTGTCCTGAAGCCAGACCCACCAGGCCCCTTGTTCTGTCTCTTTAATTCCACAGGTGGAGATAAGCGGCAGGAATGGGAGCAGTTTCTATCTCGGCTCCACCCCCAAGGCGGGGATACAAACTTTGGAGCCAAAGGCCTAGCCCCAAATCCCCGGGTGTGGGGGTCCGTAAAATATCTCTGCCTTATAGCCACTGACGGCTGCCTCCTGCAAGGCCCAGCGCTCCACACTCTGGGCGCAGCGTGCAGGAGACCTGTGCAGGGTGAGACTGACCAAAAGCTGGCAGGCAGTCAATGGGACCCACCTGTCCCTGCCTTTTGTCTCTTGAATTACCCAGGTGGAGATAAGCGGCAGGAATGAGAACAGTTTCTATCTCAGCTCCGCCCCCAAGGCTGGGGCAGAGACTTTGGAGCCCAGGGCGGGGCACCGGGTCGCAGGAGAGTGTGGAAGGCACCCTTTCTCTGCCTTAAATTCGCCGAGGGCAATCAATCTCCCCTCTAGCTCTGCCCCATCCAGGCAGGGTCTACTCTCTGAGCACAGAGTCAGTGCCGCTTGTGCAGCAAGTGATGGTCCAATATCAAATTGGTGGAGCAGCGGCGCGTACCGGCGCTTTCTCTGCGCAGCCTCTCCAAACCCCGAGCGCAAGTCCGTGCTGGAATGCCGAGTCAGCGCTGGAATGCAGGGGCGGAGCGGTGGTGCCGGAGGGGCAGAGGGAGGGGGGTCCTAATGGATCAAGGAGTCTAACTTTGTGCACTCTGACCTCTCAGTGCTATCCCAAACCTCCTCCAAATCCAAAGTCAAAGCCTCCTGCTGTGTAAACTCCCCTTACTCTTGACCTGGGAGTGTTCGGCAGGGAAATGCCCGAGCAGGCTCTGGTTCCTGCTGCGCGGAGAGCGGTTGCTGCGCGCGGACCCTCCCCCACCTTAAACCGCGGCCGGCCGTTGTGTGCTCTGGCGAACTCAGCGCGTTCCCTACTCTAGTCTCTTCTCCACACAGCTTAATCCCGCGCTGCCACTTCTCACCAGCTTCAGGCACCTCCCGGCCTACGTGGGAGTGGAGCTCGGTGTAGGAAGGGGTGTTTCTCAGCGCTGGTTAGAGGCTGGCGCCACTGCCCGCCGGCAGCGGCTTAAGCCGCGCCTCGCTCCCTCCCTGATGTGTGCCTCCGAAACCCCGAGTTTTGCGGGAGAATGATCGGTTCACCTTTGCTTTAGGCTGTAGATGATCTTATCCTTCTATTTCCTGTTGAGTGTCTTCAGTCTGGCAAAGCTGGTCTCGTGGAAGTGTGGATCGCTGGAGTGTGGCTATCCGCTTTCTTCACTATTTGCTCTGGGAGCAGAGAGCCAGGAGGGCACCCCTACTCCGCCATTTTCTCCTCCTGTATTTTTTTTTTTATCCATTCAGCCAGTCTATGTCTCTTGAGTATAGAATTCAAGCCATTCACATTTATTAACAGACTTGATAAGTAGGGTGGATTTCTGTTCATACTGTTAAGTAGAACTTTATTGTTTCATTTTGTCACTTGAGCATTATGGTATATGGGCTCTGAGCTTTAGCTTTTAGGTGATTTTATACTGGTGGGGTGTCTGTTGTGCAGATTGATGCATATTTGAGTACTTCCCGCAGGGCAGGTCTTATCTCGACAAATTCCTTCAGTGTTTGTTTATCTGAGGAAGTCTTTATTTCTTTCTCATGTAAGAAACTTAGTTTTTCAGGGAAGACTTAGTTTCTCCAAAAACTTAGTTTTTCAGTTTTTGGAGAAGACTGAGAATGGGGCCCTAATCTTTTCTGGCTGGTAAGATCTCAGATGAGAAGTCTGCTGTTAGTCTAATAGGTTTTCCTTTGTAAGTTACCTGATAATTTTTACCTTACAGCTCATGGGAGTTCCTACTTCATGTTAACTTTGGCCAGTCTGATGACTATGTGATTGCCTCTTTGTGATGAATCTCCCATGATTCGGTTGAGCTTCTTGTATGTGAATGTGTAAATTTCTAGCAAGACCAAGGAAATTTTTCTTAATTATTCCCTCAAATATGTTTTCCAACTCTTGTTTATTTTCTTCTTCACCCTCCGGCATGGCTATGATTCTTACATTAGGCCTCTTTACATAATCCCATATTTCTTGTAGACTTTGTTCATTCCTCTTAATTCTCTGTTATTTGTCTTTGACTGACTTGTTTAATTTAACAGTGTTGTCTTTAAGCTCTTCAAGAGATTCTTCTGTCTGATCTAGCTTATTCTTAAGGCTGTCCACTGTGTTTTGTATTTCCTTGAATGAAATTTTTATTTTCAGAAATTCTGTTTGATTTTTTTTAAATAACTCAATTTCTTTGGAGAATTTTTCATTCATTTCCTAGTTTGTTTTTGTGGTTTCTTTGTGTTGGGTTTCTATTTTCTCTTATATTTCTTTGTGCTTCATTATAATCCATATACCAAATTCTTTATCAGTCATTTCAACATTTTTGTTTTGGTTGGTATTCATTGGTAAGGAGTTATTGTTTTCTTTTGGGGGTGTTCTTTTGTTCCGATTTTTCACATTTCCCAAGTTCTTTTGCTGATTACTTCTCATCTTGCCTAACAGCCAAGACCTGGGGGTTCTAGGCCTGGCTTGTGGACATTTCTCCAGGTATCCAAAGATCAATCCCTGACCATTCTGGTCCTGAGTTGCCTATGGGGTGTTCCAGCAGTTTTGATGAACCTCTTGGGTTACCTCTGACCTGCTGTCTTCAGCTTTTTCCAACAGTGTGAAATGAATTAGGTCCCCTAGCTTAATCTCTGATGTCATGGCTGGTAGTTGTGAACATGAATCAGCTGCTATTTGCTTGCATTAGATGGTGCAATGATTAGCTATAGAGTTGTTCCCACTTTCATTGGTTGATATTTGTGTGGAAAAGCCAGCTGCTGAGATGTTATTTTGTGCCTGTAGTAAACTCTGGTTCCCTAGATAGGGCACACAAATGCCCCAAGCTTTAGGAGGGACACTATAGCTCCAGTGGGGTCACCCTCTACTTCCACTGAAGTGGGGGGAGGAGCAAGACAGATCATGGCTGGATTGCAAGAGCATGAAAGGCTTTGAAAAGCCTCAGGGTACCTCAGAGGTTGCTTTTCTGGCCACAAGGTGGAGGCTCTGGTATGGAGTTCACAGCAAGCTCTCCAAATCAGGAAGGTTGTTCCTGAAGGGCGGGGTCTAATCCCTTGAATGCTAAGGCCTAGCCAGGCTCTTCAGCTCTTGTCTACCTGCACAGTTTCTCTGCAGGTAGTGGTGAGTGGCCTCTCTAATTGCTACTCCCTGGAATCCCAAAAAACACTACCATCAGATCAGTCCAGGTAAGTTCCTTCACTGCCTGCCACTCGCAGTCATATGTGCCCCAGATCCCTGTATCTGACCTATTAGTGTGCATCCCCATGAAATGGTGCCAGGTAGGGGATTCCCCAATTATTCACCCCTGTTCCATCACAAGACCTCAAAGGATAGTAGTTGACCTTTCTATCCACAGAAGCCTCAGCCAGAGGCACACTTTCACCAGACAGAAGTGGCAGCTGGTGAATTCTTGGCTCAGGCTGTACTTCCTATTGTAATGAGTGGGGGAAGGGCCCGCTGCTCCTGTTTAGCTGGCACATCCAAAGCATTTGGTTGCCAAGGGAACCAGGGGCTAGGCCATTTCTCTCTGAGTGCTGCACACCTATCCAGTATGGCAGTTCTCCAGCGAGGGTGGGGGGTGGGCGAGCTCACAGATCCCCATTCCTCAGCATCCCTACAACCCCTCCCATTGGAAATATTCAGGAGAGTTCCTTGTCACCTGAGTTCAGGACCACGTCCTCTACCCTGTGTCTCCTTGCACCTCTCTCATGTTCAGGGACACTAGGACCAGTCCACGTAGGCTCACGGCATGTGATCCAGTGAAATGCCGGCAGGAAGGAAGTTCCTGAATTGTGGCATCCCCACTCTCTATGGTGAGTTCAGCAAGGACCATGCACTTCCTGCCGAGAAGCAGCCATTCTTGAGCTTTTTGATTCAGAGTACTCTCAGGGGCTGTGGCTACCAGTCTGTCCAACCTCAAATTACTTTCTCTGAGCCTGTGGGAGAGGAGGGGCTGGTGCTGAGGATAAAGAGTCCAGGTGTAAGAAAGCTGTCACTCTGGTCTCTCATGACACTCTCCAAACACCTGGGGCTTGCTGGTTCACACCACTATTCTAATTAGCTGCCATGCCTGGGCTCATGGAGGGTGGAAGCATCTTCAATATACTTTGTGTCCCACTTTTCACCAAGGGCACCTGGGTGTGTGGGGGAATCCCCCTTACTCTTTCACTGGCCTCCAAGCCTCTCTGGATTTGATCTGAATGGTTATCTTCTCCTCTCTATCTTCTTCCTCAGCTTCACAGTTTCTCTCTGTGGGCCCCCAGATGTCTCTGTTGTCTCTCTCTGTGATCCACACCTGAGCTACGAATCTTCTCCACTCTCCTCAGTCCAGTATTCTCCTTTCTTCCTTTCTTATCTTCCTTCCCTTCCTCTCTCTCCCTCCCTCCCTTTTTTTTTCACTCCTTTATTCACACATCAAAGCACTCATTTAAAACAAGCTCTTTCACATGGGCTGTGAAATGGGGTGGCCAAGGTTTGAATCCTGGCACCAACTTTATTAATTTTGTGACCCTGTGTAAGTTACTTAACCTCTGTAAGCCTCAAGTCCCCTCTATCAAAGTTAGGTAATAGTAGCATGTACCTCCAAGGATTGTTTTAATAACTAATAACATAATGCAATTCCCCTTGCACAGTGTGTGACATCAAGGGCACAGAAAATGTTAGCTATTATAGCTATTACTTGTATTATTAAATACTTTTCTTATTTCTTCTCGTCATCATCTTTCTCCTATTACCACTACCTCCACTACCACTTGCCAGTGCTCTACCAAATGCTGAATCTACGCTGACAGAAAAACAAGTAAAGAAAATTATTCTCTCTGTTCTTATGGAATTCACATTCTGTGTATAAGTATACAATGTACAAAGAAATAAAGTTTTAAAAATATTGTTATTATTTCTGATAATTGCTTGAAGGAAATCATATTTGAGGGGATGAATGAGAATAAGTGAAGGGAACCAATTTATTTTGTTTGGGAAGGTCTCTGTGCCTTTTCTGGATGTGACATTTATACAAGACCTAAAGAGAAACCACACATGTAAAAATAGAAGAGCCCACATGTGTGAGGTAGTGCATGGAAATTTTGGGAGTGGAATGAGAAAGAGATGGAGTGTTAGGTCTCACCTGTGCAGTCTTCCTAGGTAAAGAAGAAAGTGGGATTTCATTTGAAGCATTTTTCCTTATTCTTGAAAGGATTGTGTGTCTGTTGATGTTACAGAATTTGCTCTTCTTTCTTACAGTCTTGAAGCCTATTGAAGTGTTTATAGGGCCTTATGCTGTACTGAACATGTACCAGGTACGATACCTACCATAAGAAAAGAAAGATAAATACACCAAACATCAAATAAACAATGTTGAAATCTTCAAATTATGCACCAGTTAAGATTTTAATTTACTAAAGCTGTTTTCTTAATTCTGTAGGCTTTGTTCACAGATGGCAATATTTAAATCATGGAGTTAACATAAAGTGATAAAAGAAAAAGATCTTGGTGTGTGATGTATCCAGTAAACCAGAACTGTGCAAACTCGCCAATTAAATTTGACAACTTCTTAAAACATTTAATCCCACAGATGCAATATGACAATCCCAAAGTGGGAATAGTACATGAAATATCACATCCTGCTCATTCATTTAGCTGTTCTTTCTTAAGGCTGCACAGTCAGAATTGTGTTTAAGGAGTAGACAGTGAAAAATTCTGTTAGTGTACAGACACCAGATGCAAAACCTTGTCCTTGTCACTTAGAGGATGCAAATGAAAATCTTTGGATCTTAAGCATTTACAACTGGACTGTTTTTATTTCTTCTTGCCATTTTCTTCTTTGTGTTAAAATGTCACAGCAGTTTAAGTCCCAATGCCCTTCCAAATGATTTAACAAATTATTATTTTTTTCTAGAAATACTGTCTTAAAATGATATGAAAACACATGATTATACTTTGCTGTTACTGGACAATCATCTCTGTGTTTTCAAAGCTCTTTAATTGAGCCCTAGGGTTTATATTAAACTTTCCAATAGCAGTGGTTTTATATTCTCTTCAGGTAGACATGTTGTTCAGTGCTGTGATTAATTGGGTAAGCCTGATTCCTTATATTTAGAGCCCACTTGTAAGTGGAAGTGAGAAATGAATTGTGCCAAGAGCCTTCAGTTCTATTTTTATTAATAGAGTAGATTGCATAGATCATGAAAACAATCTTCTAATTTATAAGAGTCAATCTAATATCTTGTTAAACAAGAGTTATTATTATTGAGCTTAAACTATTGAAGTGTGTTATACCAAAGGGCCACTTCCCACACTGAAGAATACTGCCGTGAACACTAGCATGTTAACCACATGCTAATGGGCTCTCAGCAGTCTGATAGGTTATTGATTATCTCAGCTGGCACAATTCGTATAAGGAAGAGACAGTGTAGTTAACTGGAATGTAAGTCCTTACTTTTTGCAACTTGAAACAGAATCACATGCTCATCAGTCACTTTAGTCAGGGCCATGGTAACAGACAGAGGCTTTGTCCACAGGTGGATGGGTCCTTTCAAAAAGGAGCGGTGCTGAGCACCATTAAACTCTGGCCCAGAAAATTCCAACTTCTATTGTACCATTAATCTAAACAGTAGCTGAAATGCCAAATGGAGAAGCGGTTCAAAGCCACTTGCTATTGTTCTTATGCTAATGTGAATGGTAAAATTATACTGAATTTTCTATTTTGCTCATTTTTACCAAGACAGAACTGAAATGGAAAAGGATAAAGAATATATGTGATTATAAAAGGCTACGTTAAAAGAAAAAGCATTCACATGGTAACAGCCAGCCATATTATCTTAAAGCATTTATATAGAAAAGATTTTTTTCCATTGTGAATAATATTTAAACACATGCAAAAAATAATTTTACAAAGGATTTTCCCCACACAAAGTTGTGATCAGTGTGGTTTGTTATGTTCACTGAAAATTGGAACCCTTGCAATCTGCACTTCAGCTGACACCTTTCTCCTCATATTACTGCTTTTTATAATGGGAAGAGAAATGCATGTTGAAAATTGTAAAGAGGCAATAAAATAGCTTTTAAATAAAGAAATATGTTATTGTGAAGTAATGTAGGCATTGTAAATTGGCAAGATTTCATGACACATTGCTATGTCTATTCATTTGTGGAAATGTTTGAAATTGCTCAAAAGGGCTTAGTTTCATATTTTGGAGGAATGGTGAAGTTTAGTGTGACAGTTTGCTAAAAGAGTAATAGTAAGAGGAAAAAAAATGTTCCCCTGGTATATAACTCACCTTTTAATAGTTTTCTTCAGGCATATTTAAATTACATATATTTTGCTAAATAGAGGATGCAATTTCAGTTGCAGCCACTTATGATGGCAAGGTGAACCTATTCTCACCTGGCATTACTCATTAATATCAGCCTAGAGGGGCTTGCTCAATTGTTTTGATCAGAAACTTTTTTTTCTTTTATCTGCATAACTATAATAATAGCCACAAAAATTCTCATGGAATACGTAAATTGTTAAAGTGGCAGCATGTCTGAAATAATGAGCTGCTTAAAGTGATATAGTGTGGTGGTTACATGTTTGGGATTGGCAGTCAGAATGCCTGTGCTTTCATAGTAGCAGTGTGGCCTTGGGCAAGAAAATTCAACTGTATAACTCTCAGTTTGTTCAACAGTAAAAGGGGGATAATTAAAGTACCTATGTGATATCAGCTGTTTTCAGAATTAAAGGAGAAATGCATGTAAAGTGCTTAGCATGGACTAAACACACAATTATATTAGTATTACTTAGATCAACTTTCCTGACTTAACAGTACTTAAGACAAAATACTTGTACTTAATCACAATTAACCATATGGATAAAATCACATAATTAATAGCAATGTCAGGATTACAAACTAGTCACCTTGAACTATGTTGTATTTTATACTGTATTATCTAGAAAATGTGAGATCAAGGTATTCTGACTTATATGAGTATATTGTAAAATTGCGTTACACCTAAGTATTTATTTGATTGTATGTTGTATTTATAAAATATGACGATATATATATTCAGTTATCTGTGGCTGCCTAGGACAGTCTATATACCATTAGTTCTTCTATAACCTTGGTAACCTTATTAAATTAAAAATGTTTTTAAGGGTCTTCCTGACCCTTAAAAAAGCCCGGGTCAGGAAGCCTGTCCTGACCACGGGCTTCACTCTTAATTCAGTCTTTCACTGGTTGCTAAAGAATATAGTATAGTATCTCTATTCACAATTCTATTCCTCCTGGGGGGAACATTCATCCCCTTCATACTCCCAACTAGGTAGTAGTGCTATGCTCATGTGTCAATATCTCATTTTTTACTGATAAAGCTATCTATTCTGTTTATAATGCTTTGCTCCAAAGACTTGAGCACAGGATGTGAATTTTTGTTATCACACCTGTTGGTTACCATATGCCATTAGTGATTAATGTACCATGGCCTTTAGCCAAAATCAAACTGGTAGAAGAACAGAAACAATTAAGTTTCTTTAATATAGCTAGAAAATTATGAAATTAATAGATTCAGCTGAGATTGTTATTATAATAGCATTTGAACTTTACAATCTGTAGTCATTCCTCTTTCACAGATTAGGAAAGAAGGGAAAGAGTAAATTGTTCAAAGTGCCATATATAGTAATAGGGCAAAGATTCAGGCCCAACAGTTTAAAATGTTTGATGACTCATACTTTAGAGGCTGAAGCAGGAGGATCACTTGAGGCCAGAAGTTTGAAACCAGCCTAGGCAATATAGTGAGACCCCATATCTAATGAAAATGAAAAAAACTAGCTGGGCATGGTGGTGTGGTCCCTCTAGTCCCAGCTACTTGGGAGACTGAGGTGGGAGGACCACTTGAGCTCAGGAGTTGGAGGCTGCAGTGAGCTATGATCATGCAACTATACTCTAGCCTGGGTGACAGAATGAGACTCTCTCAGAAAAAAAAAAAAGAAGAAGAAGAGGAAGAGGAATAAGAAGAAGAAGAAGAAGGAGGAGGAGGAAGAGGAAGAGGAGGAGGAGGGAAGAAGAAGAAGAAGGAGGAGGAGGAGGAGGAGGAGGAGGAGGAGGAGGAGGAGGAGAAGGAGAAGGAGAAGGAGAAGGAGAAGGAGAAGGAGAAGGAGAAGGAGAAGGAGAAGGAGAAGGAAGGAGAAGGAGAAGGAGAAGGAGAAGGAGAAGGAGAAGGAGAAGGAGAAGGAGAAGGAGAAGGAGAAGGAGAAGGAGAAGGAGAAGAAGAAGAAGAAGAAGAAGAAGAAGAAGAAGAAGAAGAAGAAGAAGAAGAAGAAGAAGAAGAAGAAGAAGATTGTTGACTCAAAGTTAGAACTTTCAGGGCCTTACCAGAATTATTGTTTTCTATATTGGATTACTGAGCTGTTAACTCCAACACATCTTTTCACTTTCATATATTGACAGATGTCATGTTGATATAACCCAAGAGTGCAATCTATAGTTATATGTTTAGTAGAAATTTTATTTTGATACTGTTCAGCTTTATTATTCAGTATCTATAACTGTAGTCTTTTATTTCAATGGCATAGATATACAAATACAATTTTTAAAATCTGTACCCTTCCTCTAGAATCTGATCTCACAAATATAACATCTCTGCCCCTATGTATAAGAGTAATGAAATGTATGTTTTTTCTTCATGCTTTTTCATATTTCCAAAGTCTGTATAATATGGCTCCATTTTGTATAAGCTCAAAAGTTAAGCAAGATATATTGGAGACCTACTTTCCTGGGATCATTAAATCATTAATTTGTTTGGTATTTTGTATTAACAGGACCAAAAGAAAGAACAATAGGAGATAAATTGAATATTTAATTGTTATGAAAGTTTCCGTAGATCAACAGTTTCTGAAATAGAAAATTCAGGAGTAAGAAATTTTAATTCAATAAAATCTGCATGCAGCAATAGTTAGGGACTTAAGATCTTTAGGCAGTAAAAAGTAAGTTTAAATACTATCTATAGCAACTTGAACAAATTTTATTATCTTGCACACAAAGGGATAACAAAAACATAATCCACAGTATTATGAGTCTCACTTTCTCTTCTTTCTTTTCTGTGACATTAAGCTGACCTAAGATTTCATCACTATTAAGTTCTGTGGCTTTGGACAAATAATATACTCTTTTTTTTCTCAAAAAGTTGTTAGTAGCATTAATTGAAATAATGTACATGAAGTCTCCAATGCAGTGGCCAGCAACTATGGCTCTCAGGTCAAATCCATCCCACTATGTATTTTTACAAATAGTTTTATTGGAATATGGCACACTTTAGTGCTCTAATGGTAGAGTTAAAGAGTTGGGACAGAGACTGCGTGGCTCACAAAGCCTACATACAATATTTATTATCTAAACCTTTGAAGAAAAACATTTTTCAATTACTACCCTAATGCATTAGGAAGATTTTTTCTTCCTTTCCTTCTTTCTTTCTTTGTTACTCTCTCCCTCACTGCCTGCCTCTCTGCCTCCCTCCCTCCCTTCCTGTTTCCCTCCATCTCTTTCTCCCCATTTTCTCTCCTTCTTTCTTTATTCCTTTCATTCTCTTTCTTCCCTCTTTATTCCTTCTTTCCTCCCTCCCTCCCTCATTTTCTTCCTTCCTCTCTTTCTCCTTCTGGAAAAATGTATTGCTTACTGTGTGAACCATTGTGAATACATCATTAAGATCCAATTTCTACAATGTAGTGGTGGATATAGGCAAGGAAAAGACAATCAAATCATAGTAGGTGGTATGATAAGATATTGACATATCAGTGGTTCTCCTAACTAAATCTTAAGAATTTCAGGAAAGCCTTCTGACAGAAAAGATCTTTAAGGTAAAATCTGGAAAATGAGTGGAATTTAATTGGGTAAGAAGGAGGATAAGAGTGTTCCAGAAATAGGAATAACATTTCCAAAAGCATAGTAATCACAGAGAACTCTGAACTTTCAGAACTTCAGATAGAATTTCTGGTTATCAGCCCTTTATTGGATGTGTAGAAAGCAAATACTTTCTCCCATTCTGTAGGTTGTCTATTTGCTCCCAAATGGCAGAAAAATAAAGAAAATAATAGTAATTTTTTGTTAATATAGATGCAAAAATCCTAATATATTATCTCACTGAACCTAGTAGTTTACTCAACTGAGTATAATTAATTTTGGTGGTTCATGTTGCTTATCCTTCTTATTCTTTCCCTTCTTATTATTATTTCCTGAACTAAATGTTTTCTTCATTAAATTTTCAGACTTATTTTTTAATAAACTCATTCAAGATTAAACTTTTTCATAAATAGAGTTTAAAATATATCCAAATCTTTATTATAATTAAGTACTAATATTTTCCAATTATTATTATGAT